>NW_015091017.1:921057-951639 GCF_001431845.1 Calidris pugnax | reverse complement strand
GGAATATGCTCAGAGATGACCCTTCCCAAGCTGTTCTTCTCCTTGTTTTGCAGTGGAAATATCCAGGGAAATGGAAAAACCTCTTCTTTGTCTTTCCACTCAGATCATTAGAGCCAAGCACCCCATTGCCTTCCCGAATTAAGCTGATGTACAGCTTGTCAGCCTGGATAATCTCCTAAAATTCTCCCGAGAGGCTGCATCACCCACCCTGTCCTTTCCCAACAGTGGAATAAGGGCTGTGGTCTTTATCCCCTGCAGCATTTATTCTGGAAATGCAATCTCTGTTCCCCTGCAAACCGCCGCCGCCCCTGCCCCTCGGGGTGCCACGAGCCCTGCGATCTGCCAGTCCTATGCTTTGGCTCTCATTCCCCACTCCTGCAGAAACCTCCCCAAACACACACCGCAGCCATCCATATCCAGCCCTGCAGCCACCCCTCCAGAGCCAGGGCAGATCCAGAAGGGATTAATTTTACCCACTTCAATAATTTGCTTGAAATGGGCAAAACTTTTTTTTTTTTTTTTTTCTCCAATCTCTGTTTGCTGCATTTCACCCCAATTCTCTGCTGCAGCATCTCCTTTTCTTGGCCACAGCTCGCATTGGAGAGCAAGGATCTTGGAAGTTTGTTCTCACAAATAAGCCGAGTAACCTGCAGACCTACAGCAAATTAAAAGAAGCTATTTAGCTATGCAGATACACTCAGCTCCATTTTTTTTTCCCCCCCAGGTTTGGCAGTTCATTAATAACAGCCCACTGGTACAGGGAAAAATATCACACCAAGCAATCAGCAGCACACAGCCAGCATCCTTGGGATGCTGGCGGCTTCGCTGAAAGGAAAAGAAAACAAAAAGAAAAAGGCACATTGGGTCGCAGAAATGCAGCTTTCCAGTTACAGGCAGCCAAGCCAGTCATGGCAAACACTTGATTCGATTCGTTTAGCCCTTTCTCTTCTTATGAAATATTTGCAGTCTTCATTTTGATCCGCGTGTATTTGTTGATGAACCACCTCTGTTAATCATTCTTGTCAAACTACTTCAGCCTGTGTGTTCTTAGCCCACTGTTTGCCCTTTTTCCTCAAGAATCGGAGATTCGGCTTTGCAGGCTGCGGGTGACTTAAAGTTTCCTTTGTATATTCGTGTGCAGAAAAATGGTCTTGAGTCATTACTTGTGGGACTGAAATGAAAGGGAGTCAAAGGAAAAGATTATGGCAGAAAGATTACAGTATGAAATGACTGATTTTTATTTAACACATTAACCAATATACTTTTTCAAATATAGGCTCAAACCTACTTAAGGCAAAGTTCAAGTTAATATTGATATTTGAAGGAAGAAGCACTTCCATATTAATCACCTAACTATTAAATGTCTGTTATTAGACAGAGCTTATGGGCTATGTCTCCAGACACATTTTCAAATGGTTCAGGCTAACTTTGATCCTTCTTAACGATGGAGAGCAATTATATAATGGGTTCAGAAACACTTTTAAGGCACAACTTGCATGGGGTGGTTTGTTGGTTTTTGGTTTTTTTTTTTTTGCAATGTTGTCAGATAATATCTCAGTAACATTTCCAGGAAGCAAAAATGACCATCCTTGGCTCACCCTGCATTTTTGCTCCAACAGTTGCAGATTTGCAGCCTAATTTGCATCAGGCCAGAGTCTGAGCGTGGAATAGCTGAGTGACAAAAGTGTTGCATCGGTGCAAAACACAGTGGGGCTTCTCCTTCAGCCGGGGATGCACCGAATTGTCCATTACAGGTGGGGAAGGATCTGGGGAGTGTTATCCTTGGCAGGGTGGCTGCCGGGTGGTCCAGGCCCTCGGCTCACACATTGCCATGGCAACCACATCCAGCAGGGCAGTGGAGATGGGGAGAAAACCCAGCGCCAGGCAGGCAGTGCAGGAAAGCTCTGCTCAGGGCAAACCTGGCACAGGTTGGGCACACAGCGGGGTCTGTCACCATGGCTGGGATGGGACAGGCGACCCACAGCCTGGTGTTGGGTGGAGGAAGGTGGATTTCATCCTAGAGGGGTCTGGAAGGCACAGTGCATGAGGGGGTGGTAGTGGCTGCCGGCACTTGGAAGGGTTGTGGTTGGAGACAGGGGTGAACAAGAGCAGAACCACCCATGGGGAAGCCTGTGTGTGTGCACGTGTGGCGTGTGAGGGCATGTATGCATGTGTGTGTGTGTGTTTACATGCATGTACGTGCATGTCTATATGTGCATGTGTGCGTGTATTTGTGTGTGCATGTACATGTGTGCTGCATGTGCGTGTTTGCATACGGAATTATAGAATTTGCGTGTATTTGTGTGTGCATGTACATGTGTGTTGCATGTGTGTGTTTGCATACAGAATCATGGAATCACAGAATTTTTCAGGTTGGAGGCAACCTTTCAGATCATCGAGTCCAACCATCAACCCAACACTGACAAAGAACACCACTAAACTGTATCTCTAATCACTATGTCTACCTGTCTTTTAAATACCTCCAGTGATGGTGACTACTCCACTGCTCTGGGCAGCCTGTTCCAGTGCTTGGTAACCCTTTCTCTGAATAAATGTTCCTAATATCCATCCTAAACCTCCCCTAACACAACTTGTAGCCATTTCCTCTTGTCCTATCACCTGTTCCTTGGGAGAAGGGACCCACCTATATGTGTGCATTGTGCGTGTGCATATATATGCATGTGGGTGCACATGTGCCGTCCTATCACCTGTTCCTTGGGAGAAGGGACCCACCTATATGTGTGCATTGTGCGTGTGCATATAAATCCATGTGGGTGTATGTGTGTGTATGTCCATGCACACACATATCTGTGCACGCAGGGGCACAGCTGGCCATGAATCTCCATTAGAGTGCCCTCCCACACCTCTGTGAGCCCTGCAGGGTGCACGGCTGTACATCAACATACATCTGTGAGGAGGTCAGGGGGTGTCGCACTCATGCCTGTGCTCTGTCTAGCCAGAAGGTGCTCAAGCACGTTTGTTTGTGTCAACAACAAAAAAAGGTAATAGATATTCCTTTGTCGGTGGGGGAAAGGCTGCCAATTCTGCAAGCACAGCACAGGGCACCATCACAGAGGGACAGGCTCGCGCTCGGCTTTTTCACACTTCATCATTTCTGCATTTTCCTGCTGAACACTGACCTATGTCTGTGGGTGGGGCAATGGGTGCCAGTGCCTGCAGAGATACAGAGAAGCCTCACGCTGGCAGCCAGGGTAATAAAATGTCCATCCAGGTATGTGAGACCAATTGTGCTTTTGAGAAGCCAAAGCATACAATGGGGTTTTGAGCAACCTGCTGTTGTGGGAGGTGTCCCTGCCCATGGCAAGGGGGTTGGAACTCGATGATCTTTAAAGCCCATTCCAACCCAAACCATGATGTGATTCTATGATACAGCGAGTGGCAGCATCCCCCCCACACCCCCCTCCACCCTCCTCAGTCTAGCAGAGCTGAACACATAAAGCTGCTGCTCACCTGTGGGACTATGGGTGGACCAAGCACCATGGGTCTGGGAGACACCTGCAGTCCAAGCTGTGCATCCTGGCTCTATCTCATCCCCATACTGGACCAACACGCTGGGATGCACCAGCTCTCCCTGTCCTTGAGTTTCCAAAGTGGTGGTGGCTGAGGGAAAGCAGCCATGTGAGGGAACTGCAGTTGCTGAGGGTTCCCCAATACAAATCCAACACCTATTTAACCTAGGCAGCTCCCTCCTTCAGCAAACCCCTTTCTTTTTCTGTGTCCCTTTGCCACAAGAGCTGCTCAGCGATGATCAAGTCCCCATCATATGAGGCATCCACCCAGGAGGGTCTGTGCTGCGTTTGGCTGCAGCTGCCCAGCCACATCCTGCACCCCTGCGCTCCTCAGCACAATTTTCCGCCCTGCAAGCAGGATCAGCATAAAGCCTCAGCAGCACAAAATGAGCAGGGATGGGTTAAAACAGCCTTTTACAGCTCTTGGCCTTGCCTGTCCTCAAGGTGAATGCTGACTGGAGGGAGATTTGTGCAGTGTGTAGATTGGGAACCCAGAAAATCACCTCCTGCTGGGTCAGGGAGCATCTGAGGAGGAGAAGTAGGGCTGCATGGGGTCCTTCTCTGCTGAGGGTGAGGCTGAGCCACAGCCAGTGTCTAAGGCATCATTAGAGCGGCTGTACATCCAAGCAGCATCCTCTTCCTCTGACAAGGTCCCTCTCATCCAGCACACAGGGTCACGGGGAGGCTGTGACTACACACGCGGTGGTGACAGTCGGGAAGATGCACAAGAAAGTGAAAAGCTTTGGAGGGCAAAGCTGCTAGCAAGCAGGAAAACAGCAGAACTTCCCCCAGCTGAGTGCTGCACTTTATCTGTTTACAGCTGGCAGCAAACGGAGTAACATGCAGCTTCCACCTGAAAAACCTTGTAGCACATTTGCACAAATCCTCTCTGAGGAAGAGGATACAGGAGCTGGGATGTGCCTCTGGTCCAGAGGCAGACACTGAATGCTGGTATGCCCCACAAAGAGATCTCCCACAGAGGCACACAAATTCTGTGTTTACACATGTGCCTGTATGTATTTCTGCCTCTGGAACTACACAGGTGAACCTTTCCAGTTAGGGGGACTCATCTCAGTGGATCCTGCCCACAGAGCAGGTCCCTTCTGCAGGCTGAGGTTCACGAGACGGGGCAGAGGAGGGGGGCTGGGTGAGGGGTATGAAATAGGGGGCTGGAGGCATCAGGAAGGATGCAGAGCAAAGCAAACCAGAGTGGGAGAAAGGTCCAGCAAAGTCCCTAGCATGGCACTGTGTCTGTGAGGCAAACCTCAGAGAGTCCTCCTGCAGGTCCCTCAATCTCCAGTTGGCCCCTAAGTGTGCCCCTGTGCAGCAAGCAGTGTCTGGGGTGAAACACAGGCACCTGGAAAAGCATCTCACCAGGATCGTTGTGGCTTAGTGGGGACCTCCATGCAGCACTATGTGTCTCGCTCTCCTCCCCAGCAAGAACACGGGGACAGATGGTCTTAGACCGTCTTTCTACTCCAGTCTTGGGCCCCAAGCACAACAATTTTGGGCTCATCTCTGGCAGTTACATCATAAAAATGACATGAACAAGGCTGGAAGCACCTCCGGAACCCACACCATCTCTTCAACGCACTAGTCTTATCCCACAAATCCAGGTCCGTGTCTCCAGCTTGGCAAGAGAGGGAGAGGCTGGGCTCTTGGTAAGACGCGATGTGCAGTGAGATGTCTGGAAAGCAGGGGGAGGTTTTGTCGAGCTGATCACATAGAGTCCTTCTGTGTCTATTCTGTTGAGTCCTTCCAAATTTTTCCTCTTTGAAGACTGGAGGGTTTCCTTCTGCTCCATTTTGGTATCTTATTAGTCTCAGGCTTCCTTGTCTTGCTGGGTGGCTCATTAGGGAGTGGATAATGAGCTTTCTCTGCCCACTGCTGAGATCGGTTGGTGCAAAATCTTTAACGGATATATTGTTCTTACGGGTATTTCTCAAGCATTTGGTTTAAATTGGTGTTAATATAATGGAATAGGGGAGGTGTTTTAAAGCATTCAAATACAAATAAAGTCTTTTTGTTAAGCAGGGTTTGCCACTGTGGTGTCAGAGTCACCCCACTGCCCCACCAAGGGAGGTTTCAGAGGTGCGAATGGTATGTAGAAAGCAAGATCATGCTGAGAAACACAGAAAGTAGTCTGTTGTCCTGAAAATTACTGGGTGCAGCCAGACCCACTAAAGGTCCAAGAATTAAAATCACAGGAGCCCAAACTCCACCCACACTGAGGCACCTGAATGAGAAATTGGTTTGCAGAAATTTTGAACGAGCCAGGGGCTCCCGATGCTCCTGGGCAGCCTCTGCTGCTGCTCAAGGCAGGAGAGCTGCTCATTTCAGGTGGCCAAATTTTCAGAGTGAAGGCAAAATGATGGTTATTAGACACACTTTTTGACCTGAAATGCAGCCTTTTATTTAGATTAACAAAGAATGTTTTATATTATGGGCACTTAAAGGTGTAGCTGTTTGGATAGTGACATTGACAGCGGAATCCCAGCATGAAAAATGCAAAATACATAAATGAGTCTATATGAGTATGATGTCCCCCATGTGTCATGGGTATGCGCCCTGCAGCTCAATTAATTTAAAGGCAGCTCTAACCAATCTGGACCTGACTCAGCTGTCCCTCTCAGGAGTGTGATAGCACAGCTGGGCTGGTGGGGTCAAGAGCTCCGTGCCCAAATTCCATACGCAGGATAAATAGACCTGCAGGAAAAACGCGACGTGGCGTTTGTCAGAGGTGTCCACCTGCTTCACCTGCTGGAACAGCCACCACCGCTTGGGCCAGGTGTGAATTTGCAAGCCCCAGTTTCTGTGATCTCATCTGAAAAAGGAGGGGGGGTTCAGGGATCCATTTTAAGCAATTTTGCTTTATAGCTGCTCTGGTTTCATACCTTGGTGGCTTCTCTTTTGGTAGGAAGGACACGGGAAGGCGAAATGAACAAATTCACCCACTGCCTTTGGAAAGACAGAAAGATGAGCAGACCTCTTTATTTTTGAAATTTATGAAAATGTTGCACCCTCTGCAGTATACAGAGCAGCCAAAATGAAGGAAAGCAACATCCACCCTCTGCAACAGCTAACCCCCCACCTCACAACCTCCTGTCTGGCACTGGGAAGATGCACAGGCATTTTTGCCAATGGAGTCTTCACTCCGAGGGCTGTCCGGGCTGCAGTGCCCCATGCCCACATCCCACATAGCTGGTTGCAGTGTTTGCAGTCCTTCAAGCCCAGCATTACAGCGCAGGGAGCTCCTGCAAACACAGATGCTCCCTACAGTGACTGGCAAGTGGGTACATGAACATCATTAACTGTCTGAAAGCATTGAGTGGACATGCCAAGGGCAGACACGCCAAGGATGGACAAGGATATCATAAGAAGGCCAGAAAATGGGCAGAGGATGTCTGATGGTGTCCCAGCACGTGGCCATTCCTCCAGGCCCCCACTGCACTGTCAGTGTGGGGCAGACATCATCTTCTGCCCACGAAGTCCAGGAGAGAGGAGCAGCAGCAGCATCCCTGTCTGCTGTCACATCGATACAGCTCATGCATGAGTCCTGGGGGTGTGTGGTTCAGACACGGGGAGCAAGGCATGGTTGCTGCAAAGGCTTGGGCACAGGGGCATGTGGGACCGCTGGCAGCCCTTCATCTGAGCTTGCCAAACTGGCGTGGGTATAGTCTGTGCAAGACACTAAGTCCAAGCATGTGACGGCTACAGGATTGACTTGGTTATGCTAAATACAACAGACTTGCCACTTTGTGTGCTTTGCCAAAAGGGTTGTGAGGGGGAAACCGTGAAGGCTCTCTGGTGGGTATCGCCAAGCTTTGGACACACGCTCATCAAGGGGTCAATTTGCATCTTACACTGAACTTCTCATCTGACTTTTGAAGAGAGGAGGAACTAAACCAGCGAGTAATCCTCATGCCACCAGCCTCTGCCAAGCAGCCTCAGCGGTGCATGGGAACCAGTATAGGGTGTTTAAACAAAAGGAACTTCTCGGGTCCCGCTGCTCCTCATGCTTCTTGAGGATGTTCAGCCTTAGAGATCTTAGTGTGTGCAATGCTATTGGTTGCATTAATCTGTCTTTACAAGGTGCTGCATCCTGATGTAGCCACCCAGCACTAATGCAGCCCCTTAGGAGAGTCTGGAGAGGGTTGAACATCAATGAAAGAAAAAGTGCAGCAGATATCACAGAGTGCACGAAGTCCCTGAGCTGCAGGTATATCAGCCAGCCTGGGTGCTGGCACCCTCACTCGTGCCCTGGTCCA
This sequence comes from Calidris pugnax, assembly GCF_001431845.1. Classification (NCBI taxonomy): domain Eukaryota; kingdom Metazoa; phylum Chordata; class Aves; order Charadriiformes; family Scolopacidae; genus Calidris; species Calidris pugnax. The sequence goes on along the minus strand of NW_015091017.1, from coordinate 943,841 downwards.
GGAGATGTGCTTCTTCCCAGGCTAGCATGGCCAGGGATCAGCTCACTGGCTGCTGTATTGAAGCTGACGCCTGTCACCTCCGATGTCCAGCAAGACAGTGCAGAGCCTGGAGCATGACGCTGGCCTCAGCTCCCAGCTTGGCCTTGGAGCTCACTCTGCCCATGCATCCCCACTGATGGAGCCAGAGCCTGCTTCTGTCATGACCTGAACTGGGACTGGGTGGTGGGTAAAACCTCCCCCAACACTGGTTGTCTAGAGCCATGACTGATTGCTTTCAGAGGGTGGTTTGGTTTTCCAAAGAGAAGGAAATGGAGTAACACTTTTTGGGTGCAATCCCAGGAGGCGGCATTCCATCTTAGCTGGAATCTCCATTTGAGGACAGAAGGAGGAAAACCAGGAGAGCTGGGCAGAGAAGAACCTAATGAGGTTCAACAAGGGCAAATGTAGGGTCCTGCACCTGGGAAGGAAGAACCCTAGGCACCAATATAGGTTGGGGTGGATCTTCTGGGAAGTACTACAGAGGAGAAGGATCTGGGAGTCCTGGTGGATAGCAAGCTTTCCATGAGCCAACAATGTGCCCTTGTGGCCAAGAGGCCAATGGAATCCTGGGCTGCACAGGGACCGTGGCCAGGAGGTGGAGGGAGGTCATTCTCCCCCTCTACTCTGCACTGGGGAGGCCACAACTGGAATCCTGAGTCCAGTTCTGGGCTCCCCAGTTCAAGAGAGACAGGGAACTGCTGGAGAGAGTCCAGCGAAGGGCAACAAAGATGATTAAGGGATTGAAGCATCTCCCTGATGAGGAAAGGCTGAGAGAGCTGGGACTCTTTAACCTGGAGAAGAGAAGGCTGAGGGAAGACCTTATTAATGTTTACAAGTATCTAAAGGGTGGGTTGAAGGAGGATGGAGCTTGACTCTTTTCAGTGGTTTCCAGCGATAAGACGAGGGGCAACGGGCACAAGCTGGAACACAGGAAATTCCACTCAAATATGAGGAAAAACTTCTTTCCAGTGAGGGTGGCAGAGCCCTGGAACAGGCTGCCCAGCGAGATTGTGGAGTCCCCTTCTTTGGAAATTTTCAAGACCCACCTTGATGCAGCTCTGAGTGATGTGCTCTGGGCAACCCTGCTTGGGCAGGGGAGTTGGACTGGATGATCTCTAGAGGTCCCTTCCAACTCTGACAATTCCGTGATTCCACGAATCTGTGAAACCCAATGCATCTGAGTGTCTGCTCTGTAGCAAAATAAACATAGAGGCCCTCAGCTCTTCTACAGAGGTCTTCATAATTGAAGGTGAGATTTAGAGGACCCCAGAAAATTATTTCACCAGACTTGTCTTCAACACCTCCAGTGCAGTGGAGACAAGGCACTGTGGAAACATTTGTCTCTCTCCTTGGACCATGATGGGATCCCAGACAGCAACAGGGTTAGCTGCTCTGTGGTGACAGACAGGTCACACCAACACCACCCACTGAGCCTTCTCTGCAGCCAGCATGACCAGCCTTGGGTGGGAGGATGCAAAGTACAACCAGGTGATGGTGGGTTCCTGAGCTCTTAATCCCACTCATCCCATCTGGTGGGATGTACTCATCCCACAAGAAATTGGTAACACTTGGTAAAAACTTTTGGGGTGTTATTTCCCTCCTGTCTGAGCATGGACAGTGCCAAGCACAACATTGCATAAACCAAACCTGCACCTGCACAGTAGACATGTCTGTGGGGAAGCATCCTGTCACCTGAAAAATACTAGAGACAGGATTTTGTCAGCAACGTGGGGGTAGCCCGACACTGATCCTGCCAGAGATGGGGTAGAGGAACCCCTGGGGGTGCATGGGATCCAGAAAACTTCAAGTGATGTTCTCCATTGCTGGTGGCAGTGAGGTGTAGGTCCCCCAGGTGAGACCACCATCCTCATCTCCTCACAGGCACTTCATGCTCAGAGCCCATGATGTTGCCTTTAGGTAAAGGGCTTTGAGGAGCTGGAGGTGCCATTTTCCTCCCATGCTGCTGCAAGGCTGTGTGCCGGTGGCCAAGATGGGAATGGTATGGTCACAAGAGCGAGACCCCAGAGGTTGCACCTGCAAGGACCCTCCTGGGTGGCACTGCTGGAGCAGAGCCCTCGCTGTGTGGAGGACACACTACCGTCCCTCCGGCTTGTGCCAGGAGCGCTCTGTGTCCCACGTGAAAGGTGAGAGACCATTTAAGCCACTTTTAAAGCTGTGTAAGACCTTAAACCCTTAGTGTCACATAAGGACTTAAATGCCTTAAGACTGTAGCATGTCATAAGACAGAGTTAAAGCAACATAAGCCTCCTTTAGCCTCCGCCGTCCTTGAAGGGCAGTCTTACGGCAACATAAGGGCTCCTATTTTAAAGGTCCCACAAAACCAGGCTTGCAGAGGGCTCTCCCTTCTGATAGGCTACTCTGAAGCCTTCCGTTTGATGGCACTGCTGGAGCAGAGCCCTCGCTGTGTGGAGGACACACTACCGTCCCTCCGGCTTGTGCCAGGAGCGCTCTGTGTCCCACGTGAAAGGTGAGAGACCATTTAAGCCACTTTTAAAGCTGTGTAAGACCTTAAACCCTTAGTGTCACATAAGGACTTAAATGCCTTAAGACTGTAGCATGTCATAAGACAGAGTTAAAGCAACATAAGCCTCCTTTAGCCTCCGCCGTCCTTGAAGGGCAGTCTTACGGCAACATAAGGGCTCCTATTTTAAAGGTCCCACAAAACCAGGCTTGCAGAGGGCTCTCCCTTCTGATAGGCTACTCTGAAGCCTTCCGTTTGACCCTGGCTGCATCAGCCTGTGTGCATGCAGGAGGTCTCTTCTCCTTCCTTCATCAGGTTTGGATGCAGGATCAAGACAAAGGGATGGGGCTTCTGGAGCTTGTCAGACCGAGCTGGTTGTTTGTCCTCCTTTCCTTCGTTGTGGGTTTGAAGAAATAAGTCCTTCTGGTGCATCTGGTGTGTCCGGGAGAGGAAGAGGATGCTGCAAGATAAAGCAGGAGCATTCTCCATCTGGCACAGGCACAGAGGTCCAAGCGAAGAGGCAGGAACGCGCATCTGAGCAGCAACGTGCAAGGTCAGGAAGAAACCCCTGCGAGGCAGACAGATGAGCCTTCCCTATGCAAACACACAGACCCTGATCCATAGGGCTTATCACAGGCTATAAAGACACATTTTGTGGAAAACCCTGTTAAGATACTGGCTGCACATCACTGCTTTAAGCCCCTACAGCAACTTAAACTGGCTATAATGTTAAGCCTTCAGAGTATTTTAAACTGCTTAGATTGCTCAAAAGACCAGCTTAATCTTAAACTGCAGTGCAGCTGCTTAAACAGTTTAAGCTGATCTAAAAGCTCGCAGGAACACAGAGTGCCTGAACTGTGCTTAGCCCTGTTTGTTGACTGAAGCACGATGCTGGCCCTGTCACACCCAGTGTGACACTGGGGCGGACACATAAGCTGTTTTTTTCTAAATAGACCTTGCAGAGTCCGGGGGAGAAAGAAAGACCTCCTGTTATCCCTTCCCGGCACCAGGCACAGCTCCAGGTGTGCTCATCCTTCCCCTTGGTACCACAACCGGCACCGGCTCCCCATGGAGAGAGACGTCTCCAGGCATGATGCCCTCAGCTGGGGAGGGTATCGGTGCTGCGTGGCACAGCAGAAATTGCCACCTTTTTGTGTGTGTGTGTGTCAGAAGCTTTGTCTTTGCAATCAGATTTTTTGCAGGGAAAGATACTCACTGGTTGGATTATTAATGGTGCTTCCTTGCACAGCCCAGCAGGAGTGAAAGTTGGTTATCATCTTCCTCCAAAATAAGTAATTGCTGGAATCTCCAGCTATGAAGAAAGAGGACAATGCCCCATCCCCGAGCAGGATGAAGCCACATCTAAACCAACATCTTGTTCACCATTGAGTCAGCCCAGGCCTGTGAATTTCTCCCCCAATAGAGCTATTTTTTCCCATTCCTACAGAGAAAGCCCTGGGTTTTTTTTCACTAAACCTTTTTTTTTTCCCATTACTTTTTTCTTTCTCTTTTTAAACACCATAAATGCAGCCAAGGACTTGTGCAATACATGAATTGGCTTGGAAAAAAAAAAAAGGTTTGCTCTCCAATGTGCCTAAAGTCTGTCTGGAAAGCCTGCCCAGGTATAAGAAAAGAGGTAATTGTGGTGCCCAAAGTACAAATTACATTAGGCTCAGCAGAGGCGTTGCCCAGCGGATGAATGCACTTGATAAGAGACATGTTGGTGATGATTTTGGTCTGCCACTTGAAATTCTCAGTTTTCATATCCTTGTTATATTCAGAAAGCGTGAGACAAAACATTACCCGCTCAGTTGTAGCAAGCACCCGTGGAAAACTGTGGAAACCTTGGGTTGTAATTTTTTGCCCTCTGGAATGTTTATAACCGTTCTGACATATTTATCACTCAGGGAGTTAGAACGTGCTTGTTGTTTTGTTTTCCTAATACACGTTATACCAAGACCCATGCAGTCCTGTTCCTCCTGCTGGTGCTGTCTAACTGGCCTGAATGTTCTTCTAGGGCTTTTGTGGTCTTACCTGTTTCCTCATAACTGGCTGCAATTTGCTCAGCAGCACCGTGGTCCGGTGCTTGCACATCATGTGTTGACACACACACATGGAGGGGTCGTCACTCTGAAGAACAATTCTCCAACACGGCAAAGGTTGTGAAATGCTGCAGGGCTCTGGGAACATGTCCCATTGTCTGTGTCCAGCTTTTACAATGGGCTGAAGGTCCTGGTCCGCCTCTGGTAACATCTGAAGCTATTTCCCAGGGTCTTGTCGAGATATGAAAATCTAAAAATAGGAGTCACCATCTGAGGAGGGGCCTGAAGGTACCAGAGAAAAGGCCACGAGTGTCCCTGGTCCTGCTGACGAGCTCACCACGGATTACATCTCACCAGGGCATCCTCCTGTCCTCCTGGCAGAATTCAGCACACACGTCAAACACCTCTGTTTGCACAGAGGGAGGTCATGCCCTGTAGGAAAAGCCTTCCCCCCACCTTGTTTTCCTGCCCACCGAGACACCAGCTGCCAGACCCCGCGCCGAGCACCAGAGCCCCGATGCTCAGCGCAGCTGGATCCTTCCCTTGCGCGTCCTCTGGGACCTCCCCCTCCTGTGCTGGCAGCATCTGGGACTCTTGAACTTCCTAGTTGGCTTCCTTGCTCTGGAATTATTATCATTTATTGATAGGATGCCTTTTGCAAGCCTCGGGGCACTATTGCCGACTTTCAGGCTGTGCACATAGGAATTCAGCTCACCCGTGGCAGAGAAGCCGTTGCTGCATGCAGAGATGTTACAAAACTCTCTTGGCCGGGAAGCAAAAAGCAGTTTCTCAGCGTGTGTGGAGCAACTGCAGCAAAATTACTGGCTCTCCAGCCCGAACAACGTGTGCAGGAACAACACACATTCCCGAGGCCAGGAGCAGGGCTCTTGGGAAACACCCCAGGCCTCTCTCCATTGCCCCAGGCAGGTCACTGTTCCAACAGCATTATTCCAACCTCATCGACCTCATCCCCAACTCCTGGACACCCCCATCTCAGTCCACCCACACCTACCCTCTGCGTTTACCCCCAGGTCAGCCCCACCAGTCCTACCCCACACTCCCCACGCAACCCCACATATCCCTCACAGAGCATCTCCACCAGCTCTGTCAGGCTTCTTTTCACCCTCAGCTACTGCTATGAGCAGAAGGAGAGAAACTCATTTTATAATCCAAACTCCTCAGCTCTCCACTTCAAGAGAACGACTGTGGGTTGTGGTGTGTTTTGAGCAGGTTTTCTGGGCAGTCTGTGGCCCCAGTATTAAGGCAGCATGGTCTCCATGTTTGGTGGTTAGAGCAGAAATGCTCTCCTTCTCAGCTCGCCTTGAGTGCTCCTACGAGAAGATAGTCCAGTAGTCAGTGATCAGAAATGGAGTGACTCAGAGAAATGCAACATTTCCAATAAATGGGCAATGAGACAAGCCTGAGGTCAAAGAGAACCTGCCAACTCTTTCTGATGGGTTGCTCCAAAGTGCAGAATCATCCTTGGGACTGAAGTTTTAAGGGCATTACTGCCCATTGAAGGCTCTAGGGTGGAGGTGCCCAAGCTCTTGAGGCTTCTGAGATGCCTGATGGAGGCATTTTGAACAGATTGCAATGCTGTCCTTACGGCACTGGGGTGGGCCGTGTGGAGATGGAGATGGCACCCTCCAGGTTGGCATGGGGCAACGAGGACTTGGAAGTGACCTGGAGGTAAGTCAGTACCAAAGGCTGAGGAAAGATCCTCTTCTGAAGAACACCATCAAGTTGGCTTCATGCAACGAGTTTAGCCAGTGCTTTAGGGAGAGTTCCCTTGAAGAGGTGGGGACAGGGAACCACAACACATGCTTGTATTTTTTGCAGCCAACACACACTTCTCCCACCCCCGAGAAACCCGTGCCTGCCCTGCCACCTGCACGTCCTCTGCCGGGGCCCCAGCTCCCGCGTCTGAGCAGCAGAGACAATGTCCTCCCCTAACTGGGTTATAGGAGATTGGATTAGCAATTTGTGAGTTAGTAAAAGTCTAAGAATGGAAGATAAAACAAAGTGTGACAGGCTAAGCAGCCCTTGTCACCGGGGATTGATCACGGTGCTAATAGCCAGCGACAGCCGCACATTAATAACACAATAACCCAGCTTTGGATATTGGCACTATCACAACCCTTTAACCTGGTAATAACTCATTGGGAAAATGCTAACAGTGTCATAGCCAACATGTCTCTGCTGCTTACATCCCCCTCTACCTGCTGGCATGGCAGAGGCTGGTGGCAGCAGGACCACCGAGGGGTCATCAGCCCCACCACACGTGCAGGTGGCAGGTCCCATCTGCATCCCATGGTGCCCCGTGTCCAGTCAGGGACATGGCACCAGGGTGCCCTTGGTGTCACACAGGGAGAGGAGCTGGGCAGCCAGAGATGGGAGATGGGGTGAACCCAGGGGGTGACACGCAGCAGGGGATGGGGAAGGGCTGTGGGGTGCTGGTGGAACCAGGGGGGTGGGACTGAGCTCAAGCTGAGAGGCATCTGAGAGAATCTGACAACAATTAATTTCAGGATTTTTTTTTTTTTTTTTCAGATATTCTGGGTTTTATTGACATGAACCATTCCCAATATGCCTAGGAAGCCTTCTGCTGCTACTTCTGGCTGTGGTGGGAGAAGAGACACTGGGGAAGTTATGAAAAAAAACCACAGCTGTTTAGGAAATAGGAAATTAAATTGGAGATCAAGCTTTTTGAAAAAAAGTAGATCAAAATTGGGGGGGGCGGGGAAAGCAAACCCTGTCTGAAAACAGAAAGCATCGCCCTGTTTACAGAGGCTTTTCTGAACGCTGGTCAGTGTCAGGGAGCACAGAGAGGGAGGAGGGATGGAGACATATCACTGCTGTTCCTCCACCCCTGAGCACGAGCAGCAGGAGGCATTTCCCTGCCTCGGCTGGAGCCCAGGCTCCACTTTGGCACCCTCCCAGCAGCTGCATCTCTTGGCTGAGCTGGTCTGAATAACGCTGAGAGCAACCGATTTAAGGGATTCAAAGGTCAGCAAATCCTAAGTGCCAGCTGCAGGAGAGGGGGGCTGCGGCACCGGCGAGACATCCGCAGAGGAGACCTTCCCCTCACAGCGGGGACCAGCTCCTTGTCACTGCAGGTGCCTTAAAACCAAGACCTCCCTGACCCTGGTGGGGGATGCACCCAGGGCTGGGTCTACCAACATCTCTGCAGTAGTAAGAGCCCCAGCACAGGTGGAGTCAGATCTATGAAGTCCTGTTGCTGCCCCAGTTTGGCCAGATCAGTGATATGGGGTTGCTTATGGTCGATTACACCCATGGGCTGTGTAGTGCATCGTCTGGGTCACCCTTTCCAGCAGACAAACTGTCCTTACTTTTGGCTCAGACAGTCCTGGGGATATCTGTGTGTGACCTTGCAGCCCAGAGAAGCTGTAGATGCCCCATCCCTGGGGACCAGGTTGGATGGGGCTTGGAGCAACCTGGTCTGGTGGGAGGTGCCCCTGCCCAGGGCAGGGGGGTGGCACTGGATGGGCTTTACAGTCCCTTCCAACCCAAACCATTCTGTGGTTCTATGATTCTATGACACAGAGGAAGAGATGCTGGTGAAGGAGTGGGGTCCTGTGTCATAGGGAAAGGACCTGTGTCCCCCTTGTTTCCAGGGGGTCTTTCTGTGCTCCCTGCAGTCCATCATCCCTACGAGATGTATTAACCCACTTATTCTGTGTCAAGCAACGCAATTTAAGGGCAGAGAAACCCCCAGATGTTATAAAATGGGTTAGTTATCAGCATAGCATGTTCTGCTTCACCTCCCCATTGATGGCTGAGGTTCCTGCTCAAACCCTCCTTTGGAGTCCTGGCCACTTGTTGTCCAGAGCATCAAGTCACTACCAGACAGCAAGAGGGAGGTGGGAGGCAGGGCAAAATCGAGGGGGTGACATAGGGATACGGTGACAGGGCTGCACCCCAGGGGCATGCAGACCCCTCCTAACCATGGCTCCCTTCAGCAGGCCAGGAGAGAGGCAACTTTCCTTCCTTCCCTGTGGACTCGTGCCCACATGGTGCCACTTCTGATCAATTTGGGACAGAAGGTAGACCTGAAAATTAAAAAAAAAAAATTAAAAAAAAAAGGTGGAAATGCAATCTAGCTTTGAAGGATCCCCTGACTAATTAGTTTTGGAGGCCAGGCTGGCTGAGATCAGCCAGCCTTGCCTGCAATTACTCTGAGAAGAAAGGATCCCTTTGAGAATTATTGCCCAACGGGGGCATTTCCCCCCTCCACCCAGCTAAGAGAGGGAGGACCAGAGAAGTGGTAAGGACAGAAGACATCCCCATGCTCCTGTGCTGTCTGACTGCCTTTTTTTTTCTCCAAAAGTTCCCCACTAAGGGGGGTTTGCTGCAGTGAAGCTCTGGTGCATGCACGGGACATGCATCAACAGTGAAAAAGGGAGGGCTCAGCTTGTTTGGCTTAATTAGAATAATGAAGCTGTGAGCCTAATAGGAGGAGGTTGGGAGTGCTGAGGCTGTAATTGGCAGAGATTGGGAAGCGTGAGGCTGTCGGCTGGCAGCCATATGGAAGCAGCAAAGTGAGGGTAGTGAGTGACAGCCCGAACCTGTGGCGCTCTCATTAATTCCAACAGCAGAGCTGTGATTGATGTGTCAGCTCCCTGCTGCTCCGCGATTCGGGCGGCTGATTCCACCTCACTTCTGCTGCCGCTACTGCTGCAGCCCGGGCTGGGGAAGGGAAACACGGACAGGGGAGGAGAGGAGGAAAGTGTATAACGGAGGGAAAGAGCAAGAGGAGGAGAAACAGGAGAAAGGTTGTGGGATGAGATGGAAGAATGGATGGATGGATGGGTGGAGGGATGGATGGATGGGTGGAGGGATGGGTGGAGGGATGTCTGGATGGCTGGCTGGCTGGATGGATGGATGGATAGGTGGGTGGATGGAAGGATGAATGGAAGGATGGATGGATGGATGGATGGATAGGTGAGGGGGTGGATGGATCGATGGGTGTTATAACCTAGGCATTGGTATCCGTGAAGCCTGGTCAGCCCCAAACGCAGTCTTTGATTCAGGCTTTCAACCCAGACTCAGGTTTTCGACCCAGGATTCACTCCGTGTTGGAGTCTAAAGCATTTCATAGCCCCCAAGACTCAAATGGCTCTGTTTCTGCTTATGCTTTTGGCAGGCTGCAGGCAAATTGGCAGGACCAGGCGTCCCCCCTTGGCCACTCTACCTGCACAGCAGAATGCGCTGCTGGGTCTTCACCTCCTTGTCTTCCTGCTGAGAGGCAGCTCCCATGGACATCTGACACACGGACACCCCATTGGCATGGGGCAGCATCACACCAGTGATCTGACTTCACCAGCACACCCAGTCCCAGGCTGAGACTGCAAAGCTGGTGTGTCCGAGGTGTCGTTATCTACAGACCCACAAAGAGTTCACTGGGTAGAGTCCTAAATTTGAGGCATGAGAGACTCTCCCCTTTCCTACCATAAAGAACACAAGAGCACACTGAGAAGCGATATGCTGCTCAGACTCCCTTTCTTTCATTACCCTAAATCTGCCACGATCCTGGCAGAGTTACAGCATTGCTAGCCCTCAGTGTGTAACCAGCTAACCAGATTTAGCTACTTAATCTTTCTGCAAGGCTTCCAGTGCATCCCCTCAGCTCCAATCGTATCTGAAGGGGACCAGCCTGTGTAGGATGCTCACTGGAGGCTTTGCACTGGCAGCAGCCCCCTCGTTAAGCCATGGATAAGGGGCAGTGTCTGTCCGTGCATCCCATGTGCCTCAGCCAGCTTGTCCGGCTGAGTGTGCAGGGAGGAGGGGAGACTGTGCCCATCCCTGGGGAGGGAGCTGGTCTGCTCAGGGAAAGATGTTTGCAGGATACAGCCGGATACAGCAGGATACAGAGCAGGGAGCATAGAATCATGGAATGGTTTGGGTTGGAAGGGACATTAAAGACCATCCAGTGCCACCCCCTGCCCTGGGCAGGGACACCTCCCACCACACCAGGTTGCTCCAAGCCCCCTCCAACCTGCCCTTGAACCCCTCCAGGGATGGGGCAACCACAGCTTCTCTAGGCAACCTGGGCCAGGCTCTCACCAACAAAGAATTTCTTCCCCAGATCTCACCTCAGTCTCCCCTCTTGCAGTGTCAAACCCTTCCTCCTCCTCCTAGGGCTCCCCTCCCTGATCCAGAGTCCCTCCCCATCTCTCCTGGAGCCCCTTGAGGGACTGGAAGGGGCTCTAAGGAGCCTTCTCTTCTCCAGGCTGAATCCCCCCAACTTTCTCAGCCTGTCCTCACAGCAGAGGGGACTCCAGACCTCAGAGCACCTCCATGGCCTCCTCTGGACTCATTCCAACAGGTCCATGTCCTTCTTGTGCATGGTTGGAAAGAGTTTGGATCAGACCAGAGTCATGTTTCTGGTCTGTGAATACCAGGCACAGGGCAGGAGCTGGGCAGCATTAGCTGGAGCAGCCACCCATCCATGGGCAGGGCATGGTTATATGCAAAACCTATTTAATTTCTATTTTGTGTTGCCCAGTTGTTTTGCATCTTTTCCAATGAAACAGCTAGTTATTGTAAAGCCAGATTTAGTAGTTTAAATGTCCTTTATCTCCCTTTAGGGAAAGGAAAATGCCTGGGCAGATCCACCCCAGTGCTGTGACTAAAGGGGTGTCTTGGCACAGCATCCAAGCAGTTTTCTCACATGGAGCAAGTCACCACAGCAGAATGCGCTGCTGGGTCTTCACCTCCTTGTCTTCCTGCTGAGAGGCAGCTCCCATGGACATCTGACACACGGACACCCCATTGGCATGGGGCAGCATCACACCAGTGATCTGACTTCACCAGCACACCCAGTCCCAGGCTGAGACTGCAAAGCTGGTGTGTCCGAGGTGTCGTTATCTACAGACCCACAAAGAGTTCACTGGGTAGAGTCCTAAATTTGAGGCATGAGAGACTCTCCCCTTTCCTACCATAAAGAACACAAGAGCACACTGAGAAGCGATATGCTGCTCAGACTCCCTTTCTTTCATTACCCTAAATCTGCCACGATCCTGGCAGAGTTACAGCATTGCTAGCCCTCAGTGTGTAACCAGCTAACCAGATTTAGCTACTTAATCTTTCTGCAAGGCTTCCAGTGCATCCCCTCAGCTCCAATCGTATCTGAAGGGGACCAGTCTGTGTAGGATGCTCACTGGAGGCTTTGCACTGGCAGCAGCCCCCTCGTTAAGCCATGGATAAGGGGCAGTGTCTGTCCGTGCATCCCATGTGCCTCAGCCAGCTTGTCCGGCTGAGTGTGCAGGGAGGAGGGGAGACTGTGCCCATCCCTGGGGAGGGAGCTGGTCTGCTCAGGGAAAGATGTTTGCAGGATACAGCCGGATACAGCAGGATACAGAGCAGGGAGCATAGAATCATGGAATGGTTTGGGTTGGAAGGGACATTAAAGACCATCCAGTGCCACCCCCTGCCCTGGGCAGGGACACCTCCCACCACACCAGGTTGCTCCAAGCCCCCTCCAACCTGCCCTTGAACCCCTCCAGGGATGGGGCAACCACAGCTTCTCTAGGCAACCTGGGCCAGGCTCTCACCAACAAAGAATTTCTTCCCCAGATCTCACCTCAGTCTCCCCTCTTGCAGTGTCAAACCCTTCCTCCTCCTCCTAGGGCTCCCCTCCCTGATCCAGAGTCCCTCCCCATCTCTCCTGGAGCCCCTTGAGGGACTGGAAGGGGCTCTAAGGAGCCTTCTCTTCTCCAGGCTGAATCCCCCCAACTTTCTCAGCCTGTCCTCACAGCAGAGGGGACTCCAGACCTCAGAGCACCTCCATGGCCTCCTCTGGACTCATTCCAACAGGTCCATGTCCTTCTTGTGCATGGTTGGAAAGAGTTTGGATCAGACCAGAGTCATGTTTCTGGTCTGTGAATACCAGGCACAGGGCAGGAGCTGGGCAGCATTAGCTGGAGCAGCCACCCATCCATGGGCAGGGCATGGTTATATGCAAAACCTATTTAATTTCTATTTTGTGTTGCCCAGTTGTTTTGCATCTTTTCCAATGAAACAGCTAGTTATTGTAAAGCCAGGTTTAGTAGTTTAAATGTCCTTTATCTCCCTTTAGGGAAAGGAAAATGCCTGGGCAGATCCACCCCAGTGCTGTGACTAAAGGGGTGTCTCACAGTTTTCTCACATGGAGCAAGTCATGGATATGGGACGTTGTGGGACAAAAGGCCAGGAGAGTCCTGTCTGTGTCACCATCATCTGACGTTTCATCCAGCATTGCCTGCCTGCCTGAATCAAGACTTCTCATCCTTCCCCCTGAGGAAAGCAGCTACCCATGAAGGGGAACAGGGGATAAACTGCCAAGTTGATAACTCATTTGGGTAGGGCTATCAAGGCTCATTTGCTTTGCCTTGTTGCCTTCGTGAAGGAGCATGCAAAATGAAGCACTAGCGTGTGGAGAACAAAACTTCAGCTTTACCCTCTCCATACATTCCCGTAGTCCCAGCTGGGGGGAAACTGAGGTGATACCTCATTCCAGGGCTGGCTCCTATACACCACAAAGCTAATGGGGAAAAAAAATGGGTTGCCTTTTTCTCTGGGCAACTCCATTGAAAAGCACACAGCCACTCCACTAATTTGAAGAAGCAAGAAAAGCTAGATGGAGAAGGAAAAATTGGGTTTGATTGCAGAGCTCCAGCCGTGGAGTTCCTCTAGCAGGAAAAGAAGTATCAGTCGGGGTAGCCAGAAGCTTTGTACCCAGTACAGTCATTTTTTCTAGTAAGTATTCACTTGTACGATGAAGACCATTAGGTAAAGTATCTCAGAATAACTCTCATTTGCAGGCTACATGGTGAGGAGGTGGTTTCTCAGCAACTGGTACCTCCTACACAGCGACTGTGACTGTTGCTGGAGTAGGCTTGTGCTCATGATGATGCTGAGATGTGCTTCATGCAGCTCCGTTCCGGTCTGGGTGGCTTCCTCAATGTCTCTGTCATAACTGGGCGTGCAAAAGTCCGAATGGCAGGGGCTACACTTGAACCAGAGGACAGGTCTTCTGCCAGCTCCCTCTGCACAGGAAAGATGTCAGGCTGGCCCTGCTTTCCCAGTGTGGTGGCTGTGGGGGAGCCAAAAACCAGGCGAGGCAGTAAGCTTCGCTGTGAGTTTGGGTCAAGCGAGCTGTTGTGCAATCAGCTTGTTCTTCAATAAAGTGGGTTTCCTAACAGCCAGCTACCACCTCCCCTCCAAGCTGGGGACAACAGACTGTCACAAGCTGTTCCCACACCCGCTCTCACAACCGTGCCTGTCCATTTGCCATCACCCTTGGACCGACCATCAGCTCAAAAGATGCGTGGCGACCCATCCTACCTCAGATGACTCCTGCAGGGGCTGGCATCCGAGCTGGACCATCAGCCCGCAGCTGGCTCCGCTCTCACCTGCGAGGGGCCAGGCTGTCCTACATCCATGTTCGCATCCAGGCTGCTTGCTCCCGGCTCGTTTGGCCCAGGAAGCATCACGCTGGCTTGGCTGTTCCCAGGGCAGAGCAGGGCTTGCCTTCAGATCCCCGCTGGCAGCTCCGGGTCAGTGACGCCAGAGTGGCTGGTGTCCTCAGACCAAGGGAAAGCGTGGCACGCATCCCAGGTCTGAGCAGTTTGAGCAGAAAGCAGCACTGATCCTGGACAGGAGCTTTGCTTTGGTAGAGCAGTGAAGAAATTAATTAGAAGTATGTGCCAGCAACCAAACACAGCAACTCTGTCAGATTTTCCCACACATTTCCCTTCTTATAGGTATTTCCAGGGGCTGAAATGCAGAATTAAGCTGGCTGAGAGTCTGTGATGCTGTTTCCAAGACCCTGTCCCTACAGCTCTGCACAGAGTCAACCTGTCTTCTAGCTACCATAGCTGTGCAGATGAGATGAGTGCTGATGTTTAGGTCTCTGGAGCTTCACAGGTCTTGCATGGGTGGTAGACAACAGAAGGCAGCATTTGTTGAGTAGTCAAGAGAAGAGAAATAACGACATGACGGCCCATGATTTGTCCTCTGTGTCCGTCTCATCATTTCTGAAGCTCACGAGTGAGCAGCAGACTGATGTGGAGAGGGGACATGCTCGAAGAGATGGCTGGTTTACATTGGCCAAGGCGCAGCCAGCTCACCAACTGCAGGAGCCCTGTCATGTCTGGGATGCTCTGAGCTCCTTCTGTGGTCAGTCTGGGGCTAGAGAGGACATAAGGACTCATGGGCAGGGTCTAAAGAATCCATCATTCGTTGTGGCCAACTTAAGGATAATGAGACAGAAAACTATGAAGATGGCCCCAACATTCCACGTGCTGACTCCGTAACAAGCCCCACGTGCCTGGTGATGTCTCCCACGTGGCTGCAGGCTCCGCATGTGCAAAGGGTGGCCAGATATCCTGGCCAAGCTGGGACCCCTCTGTTCAGTGCCAAGGATGTGCAGCTGGGAGGCAGCAGGTCCTCAGAACCATTGCTAACGCCGAGCTGAGCCAGGGACCTCGCTGAGAGTGAGCTCTTCCTTCACCCTTTCCCACCGGTGCCTTGCGGTGGAATGGGGTGGAGAAACATCTCCTGTACAGCAGCTGTGTCTCAGCTGGGAGCTGCGATCTGTGGCAAGGAAAACGGAGCAGCTTCCTACAACTGCTGCAGACTGGTAGGAGTCTCCAGATTGATTCCTTGCTCCAGTCCCCAAGTGTCCCTGCAGAGGGAACAGAGGCTGAGCATCAACACACTTCCCCCGGTGATCCGTCACCCTCGCTCCAGCTCCAAAACATCCTGTGCCAGAGCTGTCAGTGAGCTGCAAGCACTGCACAACAGGAGACAGTGCACACACCCTGCAGGCACCTACCTGCAGGGGACAGCCAGAGAAAAGTGCACCTGGGACAATTCAGCCTACACAGATTTTGGATACCAGGCACCGGAACATGTGTTGGCATTGCTGAACCATCCAGAGGTCCTACTCTGGTGCTGGCCCATGGTCCCAGAAAGCTGTGGGTTCAAGGGGATCAACCACCGAGCTGTAGCCTGGATCTGTCGGGGGATGCAGAGCACACTCCAGCCTCACCAATCAGGGACTTTCCAGGCAGCTCCAATGGCTTTAGCTGCCATCAAGGTTCTGCCATGGTTTGTTTCCCCTCTTTTAAGTTACAAGCACAAAGGCTGGCCTGGTGTCCCCTGTCAACATTTTTCCTGGATCGTTATCAGCAGTAATTGTAAGAACCACCATGTGTCCTCTTGGCAGAGGCCCCTGGAAGCCCTGCACTTTGCGAGGCTGCCTGCACCGTCTGGCACAGGGGACCGGGCATGGAGGAGTTCCTTATTCCTGTTGGTTGACCCTTCTTCTAGAAATTAGCTGGATATTGTATTCTTCACAAGGACACCTTTCTCTGTTGAAATTCCTAGATGTTTCCAGCTGACCAAAGTGACTGGGAGAGGGACCACATTTCTTCTCCTACGTGAACATTACTGGCTTGGTGGTGTCATTTCTCATGTTGGCTCAACTGGCACTGTGCTACTGAACATTGCTTCTCTTTCCCTCCACCAGTTATTCACAGCATGGAGTAGTGCTTTCTGCTTTGAGGGCTTCCACACCCAGACGGTCAGAGATAATGGTGCCTTTGCCGTAGCATAGCTGAGACACACTGGGAAAAGCTCTGAGAATTTCACTGAATTTTCACTGAATTTTTAGAGTCGGAAGGGACCATAGAGATCATCTAGTCCAACTCCCCTGCTGAAGCAGGATTGCCTAGAGCTTGTCAGAGCATGTTACTCAGGAGCATCCAGGCGGGTCTTGAAAATCTCCAAGGAAGGGGACTCCACACCCTCCCTGGGCAGCCTGTTCCAGGGCTCTGTCACCCTCACCGTGAAGAAGATTTTTCTCATATTTGAGTGGAACCTCCTATGTTCCAACTTGTGCCCGTTGCCCCTCGTCCTCTCATTGGCAACCACTAAGAAGAGTCTGGCTCCCCCCTCCTTCAACCCACCTTTTAGATACGTATAAGCATTGATAAGGTCTCCCCTCAGCCTTCTCTTCTCCAGACTAAAGAGTCCCAGCTCTCTCAGTCTTTCTTCATAAGGGAGATGCTCCGATCCTTGAATCATCTTTGTTGCCCTTCGCTGGACTCTCTCCAGTAGTTCCCTGTCCTGAGGTCCAGGACTGGCCAAGTTTTGGATGAGAGCTGCCAGGGTGGGCTGTGACCAGAAATCTCCATCCTACTTGTAAACCCAACCATGATTATGGGCAACCGTCACCACCTCGTTGGGCCTTTCTCAGCATTTCCCCCAGGCACAGCACCCCACAGTGCTGCCACCATCTCTTCTGCAGGCAGAGGCTTTAAAGCTTTCCTCTCCTCACTCTGGGCTTTCATTAACCTCACCTCCCTGTGCTGAATAACTTTCTGCTCCATGCGTCGCGCTGCCTGCTCGACTGGCCCTGTCTGGTGTGCATTTGGATATGGGGACACACGCCTTTGCCAGGAGCCTCTGGCCGACCACACTGGGGCTAAATGATTTTCATAATGCAGAATTGGAACTGTTTTGACTGCAAACAAGCCGTGTGATGTGGATCTGCTTCTTAATCACATCAGACTCCTCAGGTTTCCAGTGCGAATACTCGTAAGTTCAAAATTCATGTCTGAAACACATGCTGCTGCATCTTTGTGTAGAAAACATTCCTGTTGGCAGGCTCTGCAGGAGTGCTTATAAAGAACAAATATCAAAGTGTGACAACCGCGGCTGATTACAAATAGCAGGAACATTTGCAGAGCACTGCTCGGCAGAGCCGGCCCCGCGCGAGGGGCTCCTCCGCCTGCCGTCGGAGCGGAGCCCGGGTGCTCCTCGGGGACAGCCCAACGCTCGGCACTGCTCCCCACGAGCTGCAGAGCCTCTCTGACTCACCAGAGCCAGGGAAAATAACATAAAAGGTGTAAGCAGGGGTGGCAGAAACGGGCGAGGGGGAACCAGACGCCAGGAAATGAGTTCTGAAAGCAGGAGCGATATTAGCAGGAAAGCAGAAGAATTCGGTTCCCGCTGCAGTCTGCACAAAGGCAGAATGATGGACGTGCAGGAGTTATTCTTGTGCTGCCTTTTTAAAGCTGGAACAAGGAGCAGGTTAAACAACCTTTTCATGTCGGTGCTGCAGAACATGCTGTCCCGCTCCAGGACTGCAAAACCCACTTCAAAATCCCAGAACGTGTTCCTAGCACAAAACAAAACACCTTATTGTGATTTTTCCAGACATGTTTGCATGCTAAATTTTAATTTCTTTGCAAAGCGTGTTGCCTTGGGTATTCTATTTGCATCCACTTCGGTGTATCAGTGATGAACTTGGTCTTCCTTTGCAGAAGATTACATGATGGTCTGTGGGTTTTATGGGAATCATGAGGCAATCCGGAGAATTTCTTCCTGGATGTCACCGATAAAGTAGTGATCCAGTAATAGCACCACAGCCTGCTAGCAGTTAGTGTTCTCAGACATTAAATAAATGTTCATGGACAATTTTCAGGGTACATATTGTACCATCTGTCATAGCAGCACTGGTAGGTTTTAATTATGGTTTATACTCTGTCTTCAAGCACCTGGATTCATTTTTTCATAGTGTCTATTATTCATGATGATCCGCTAAACAGTGCCTTATCTCTGCTTTCTGCTCTTCCCTTTCAACAGCTGGGCCAGCAATATCAACGGGAAGGTGCCAGAGGTGTGCCATGTGTGGGGACATTTCTTGCTCAGGCACTTCCCAGCCTGGGGGCCAATTCCGTGACCATTTCCAGATTTATCTTTGGAAAAATTTACTTTAGGGATTTTCTCAGACAAACGATTTGCAGAAAGAAAATGGATCACAGTAGCTTACCAAAGAGGAAGGAGATCTCAGTGTAGAAGAAATTTATCCGGGCTCTGGTAATCCTACCCACAGATAGGCAGCCCCCGCTTCTGATAAAGCGGCTTCCTTTCTGTCTCCCTACAACCTGGATATTTCAGACCAATTTGCTCTTGTCAGTTCAGCCATGAGACAGCTCGTGGTGGAGGTTTGCAGCTCCGTTATTAAAGTGACTGCCTGTGGGTTGTGAGCATCAAGGGATGGCTCCGAAATGATCACTGAGTTACAGCGAACAGTGTCTTCAAGCCGCGCTAAAGCCGTTGATGCAGCGAAGCCGTGCTCGGCCCAGTAGCTGTAATGCCACCATGGAAGGTACAGCAGGGGCATGGCACAGGTCAGGGAGGACCTCCTGTTTGCACACTAGGACCAGACGGGATGCCATCACCTTCCAGTGACTTCTCCAGCAGCAAAGCACAGCTCCGAATTTCAGTAGACTGTGCCCACTCCCCACCATGGCTCACAGAACCAAGGTATGGCTTCACTACATCCACAGAAAAATCAAATATATCTTTAGCCACAAGATAAGACAGACACGCAGCCAATTTGCCTGATAAGAAAGTGTCCATGAAACAATAAGGGCACAGACCCAAAAGAGGTGGGGAAAACCCAGGCTGCCAGATATGCTTGCCTCCATGATATGGCGCTTTCAATGAGTAATCACTTGCCAATACATATGGTGTTTTTGTAGATGTGAAATGTCACGGAACATAACGTACTGATATGTTTAAAAATAAATTGCTGGGATAGCTTAAAAAATAAATGACTGAAGTGAAGGGACTTATGGCGCATTTTGCTGTGGATTAATTTTGTCATTTGATTTGGGTAAAGCTTGATTCAGGTGTCAAACTCAGTATTGACTTAATAAACTGGGGCTTTTTCACTTGCTCTCTGAGGAGTACTGGGGAACAAGGTCAGTCTCTTAATTAATTTATGCAAATTGCTGTTTTCTTCTACTCTGTATAAACGTTAGTGATACCTGTCTTATCTCCTTATAGCTAATTGAAGAGCAACAAACACGTAACCACACGCAGGACTTTCTTAAAGTCACAAGCAGGTATGATGAAACTCTTAAAATGGGCCCAGAACAGCTGCAAAGTGATCATAATTATTATATATGCATGTACACACACTTTTTAAAGCATTGATCAAAGTGCAAAGTCCCAAACCCATATTCAGTTACTCAGCATCAGGAGGTGTTATCTAGAGGCACTAGGACAGTGTACGGCCACAGCCCAGGCTGCCACCACAGACCTTGCTCTGGACAAGGAGCAGAGAGACCCAGAAGACATTTGTGGGAGCCTTGAGCATCAGGTTGACTATCACACTGACTCCATGCTTGACAAATCCACCCCCACATCCCCTTTCTCAGTTTCTCCCATGTTTGTCTCCACCATGTTTTGTCCCCACTTCTTGTTCCCACAAGGAAGGGACATTAAAAATCATTTTCGTTACCATCCCCCTGCCGTGGGCAGGGACACCTCCCACCACACCAGGTTGCTCCAAGCCCCCTCCAACCTGCCCTTGAACCCCTCCAGGGATGGGGCAGCCACAGCTTCTCTGGCCAACCTGGGCCAGGCTCTCACCACCCTCACACCAAACAAGTTCTTCCCCACAGCTCAGCTCCATCTCCCCTCTTTCAGGGTCAAACCCTTCCTCCTCCTCCTAGGGCTCCCCTCCCTGATCCAGAGTCCCTCCCCATCTCTCCTGGAGCCCCTTGAGAGACTGGAAGGGGCTCTAAGGTCTCCCTGGAGCCTTCTCTTCTCCAGGCTGAACCCCCCCAGCTCTCTCAGCCCCCCCTCCCAGCAGAGGGGCTCCAGCCCTCCCAGCATCTCCGTGGCCTCCTCTGGCCCCGCTCCAACAGCTCCATGTCCTTCTGATGTTGGTGGCCCCAGAGCTGGGGGCAGCCCTGGGGGTGTTCTCCCCAGAGCAAAGGGGCAGAATCCCTCCCATTGCCCTGCTGCCCATGGGGGGATGCAGCTGAGGAAGTGGGGGGCTTTCTGTGCTGCCACTGCATGTTGCTGGCTCATGTTGAGCTTCTCATCCACCAACACACCCAAGTCCTTCTCCTCAAGGCTGCTCTCCATCCATTTCCCATCCACCTTGGATTTGTGCTTGGGATGATCCTCCCAAACCTAGAGCTTGCCTTCCAAGCACACCCTTACAGTGCAATTTCTCCCTCTGTATGGCTGTGCTATAAGCAGAGAGATTAATACACAACAAGGAGACATAAGATGCCCGTTTTCCTGCTGGAAGAAAATGTAGAACCAGTCAGCAAATGGCAAATGCTTATTTCCAGATATTTGAGAGCATAATTTGTCACAATTTCCTTTGGATCTTTTGTTTCTTTTGTGAGAGGAAAAAAAAAGTTACAGGTTTAATTTAAAAAAAAAATAATTTGAGGCACAAAATTCCAGGGTTCTGCAAGAAACCATGTACGGATTTTATAACTGAGTTCCAGGTTGCTTGTTTGTTTTGTGGGATTTTTTGGAGAAAACATGTTTTGTGCAAAACTACAAAGCCTCCAGCATTATTTCTAAGAGATCTTCATGTTTTGTTCCCTCCTTTTTTATTTTTTTTTTTAAAGAGAACTATTTGAAAATTTGGCCAAAGTGAAAAGAAAAAAAAAATAAATAATCACAGGAGCCTTTTCTGGCATGAAAGTTACCTTTGCTGGCAAAATCAAACCCAGATATGATGACAGCAACATACCCTGGGCTGTGCAGAAGGGAAGCAGCCTCGTCCCAGCAGGAGAGCTGAAGGTAGGGACAGGAGGCTGGCCCATTACCACTTCTATGGCACAGCAGGTTTCCCACATCTCCATTGCTTTTTGATGAGTGGTGTAAATAGCGGAGCCGCTCTTCCCTATGAAAATGTTCTGTGTTTTTGCAAGTCGCTCCCCTGCCTCCCCCAGCCTCCCCCCCGAGGCTCTTCTCTCCAACCCATCACACCCTTCCCCTGCTTCTCCCTCACCCCCCAAAGTTCAGCCTGGTGGTATTTATCCCAAACCATTCTTCTTCCTTTCACATCGCACACCCAGAACACCCTGGTCAACCACAGGCACCCCGGGCTGCAGAGGGATGGTGGCATGAGGATGAGGAAGAGTGGACATGGGCCACTGATGAAGCTTAGGAAAGGTGTTCTTATCACCATTGATTCCCAACCTGTGATGGGTGCTCACAAGTGACCCAAATGTCAGCATCCCTACTGTGAGCTGGGGGTCTGGGCTATCCTCATGGCCAGTACTGGTCCAGGGCTGCATGCAGGTGCTGTCACAAGTGGGCCTGGAGCTGTTGGAGAAGCCCTGGTCTCCAGCTACAGCTTCAGGAGGCATGGTCTCTTGTTTGTCCGCCTCCAAGCAAACTTGATGGATGCAGGGGGCTTTTTTTATCAGGCTGTGGACAATGGGTAATGCCAGCCAGCAATGTCAAGGGACAGCCCACCTGAGAGCACAGGTGGGCTGGCAGGATCTGGAAGCTACCAGACCAGCTGGACAGCACAGTACAGGTGACAGAATCATAGAATGGTTTGGGTTGGGAGGGACCTTAAAGATCATCCGGTCTCACCCCTGGCCCTGTGCAGGGGCACCTCCAACCAAGCCAGGTTGCTCAGAGCCCAGTCCAGCCTGGCCTTGAACCCCTCCAGGGATGGGGCAGCCACAGCTTCTCTGGCCAACCTGGGCCAGGCTCTCACCACCCTCAGAGTGAAACATTTTTTTCTAATATCTCATCCAAATTTCCCCTCTTTCAGTTTAAAACCATTCCCCCTCCTCCTAGGGCTCCCCTCCCTGATCCAGAGTCCCTCCCCATCTCTCCTGGAGCCCCTTGAGGGACTGGAAGGGGCTCTCAGGTCTCCCTGGAGCCTTCTCTTCTCCAGGCTGAACCCTCCTCAACTCTCTCAGCCTGATCTCACAGCAGAGGGGCTCCAGCCCTCCCAGCATCTCCATGGCCTCCTCTGGACCTGTTCCAACAGCTCCATGTCCTTCCTGCGCTGAGGCCTCCAGGCTGAGTCCTGAGCATCATCCCGGCTCCTACCGCTGGCTGCCTGAGCACTTCTCCTCTGCTCCCAGGTAAAGCCAGACGTGTTTGACTAAAATACCCCCCCGCCGAGCCCCGTGGAGGGGCTGAGCACAGGCGGGTACCTCCGGCACGGAGGCAAATTCGGCGCCCGAGCAAAGTGCGAGACCGTGGGCAGCGTCTGGAGGGGCTGAGGCTGCGCCGTGCCTGGCGGCGGCTCTCGCTCGGTGCCAGCCTGGCAGCCAGCTGCCACCCTCCTTATGGCTCTGCCCACATGCATCCCCTCTGCAGCGATTCCTAAATGTGCAATATCAACATTGCAGTAGCACAGGATTTTTTGC
>NW_015091017.1:810275-921047 GCF_001431845.1 Calidris pugnax | reverse complement strand
GTGGTTGGGGAAGGAAGAGCCCGTCTAAATCTTGCAGATCATGCAAAGTCTAGCAGCTCTGCTAGCAGAGCTTGGAGATGCCGATAGACAGTTAAGAGCACAGACACACACAGCCATATCTGTATTTGCTTTGAAGCGTGCTGCTAAAACATGTTGCCATTGAGATTCCTAAGCCCCACATTTTAAAATATTCATTGCCACAGCCCAGATTCTCTCCCGAGGAGCACAAATCCAGGCAGAGATGAGAATCTATCTGGCATCCCCTTGTGGCTTTGCTTCTCCCTGCTGCAAACGGGAGAAGGAGTCGTAAAACCAAAGGACACCCCTTATCTCCGTGGATCGTAGCCAGACCTCATGGCAGAGAAGACAATGTCCTCCAGTAGTTCTCTCTTCAACATCTGCAAAATCTGGGATGAAGAACAGTGAGAAATCCATAACAAGGAATCCTTAAGGAATATCCATACTCCTATTTAGAGCTGCAGAAAGGAGCAGAGTGGGTAGACTGTTTTAGTGACACCCTCACAGCCACCTGGGCACCTTTAGAGACATCTGAGCCAGATGTGCTGTGTCCAGGGGCAGGACGGACGTGGGGGCATGATCCTCCAGCATGGACCATCAGCCCCTCTCTTCCTGCAGTCCAGTGGCTCGCTCCCATCCCTTGTGTGCTCTCCTTGCCTGTCGGGGTCTCCTCACTGCCTCCACTTGCTGCTGCTGCCCAGAGATGTCATGAAAGGCTTTACGTGAAAAAAATACACGGACTCTCTCATGACCCACAACGTTATTTGTCACCTTTTATTCTCCCTGAAATTTCCCTAGGGTCTTGGTCACAAAGACCACATTTTGGAAGGACTCAATGTGTAGATCCTGACCCCCCTCCAGGCAACCACAGCTGCTTCAAAATGACCTTGTTTGGAGACAGGGGTCTTCTTTTAAAGAGTCCAGGCACTTTGCTGTCTATTCCGGGACCAATTCAGCAGTGGCCCCACAAAAAGGCTGAGATTAGGAGGTGCCCCAGGGCTTCAAAACACATCTACAAATTGTAAAGTGTAGATGATCTTCCCACACACGGTTCTCCCAGCAAGCTGCAGACCAAACCATAATTTTTGTGGGTCAAATTTCGTTAAGGAAGGCCGGGTGTTTCTGAGACATTTAACATTTGTCTCCGCTTATTGTCCTGGTGATTTACATAATGGATTAGTACAGATTAGCCCAGCATTCGGAGAGTCACTGGGTTGCTTTGCATGCACCATAGGCAAAGGATTCAGGCTGTAAATGGGATGATCTAATAACAAGCATAATTGCTGTTTTATAGACTATAAGTACTGCCATGTCAGTAGCTCGTCTAACTCTACAGCAGGGCCATTGTACAAATATAAATCCCCCAGTCACTGAACAGCTCTTCAGAGGCTCTTCAGTGCAGCAGCTACAGAGAGTGTCCTCGCACACGGGAAGCTGAACACCTCTGTTATGAACCAACAGCAGCAAATTAATTGATCCAGGCCTTTAAAGCTACTAGGCTGACCATCAGAAGACACAGGGCTCCCTTCCTGCTTTCCCAAACCCTAGAGTGATGCTTGGGGGAAAACTGAGGCAGGAGCACTGGAGGACACTTTAGAAGCAGAACACAAGGTATAAAATGGGTTTTCTTTATCATAACCCAATCCCAGTGCTTTTCTCTCCGATTCACTGGTAAATTCACTGGTAAATTCACTGGTAAATTCGGGGTTCAACAATTAATTTCTCCCAGGTGTTTGGTACCACTCAGGAGCAAACCATGCCCATACTCTTAATATTACAAAGCTTTTTAGAAAGGGAGAGGCTGGCAATTGCAGCAGCATTTTTGAATCATTCATAATTTTGCACAGGGACAACTTCTGTAGGTGTCTTGTTTCCTCTACATTTGTAATGTTTTAGGACTAAAAATAACAAGGAATTGCTGTTCAGAATGTAAGCGAGGAATTAGAGTTGCAAAGGAACTTGAGAGTAAAACCGTAGTGGAGGACATCAGAGCTTTCCCTCAGCCGCAGCTACAAACCCAATTAATCCTGGGTGAGGCAGAACGAAAACGTGCAGCTGGAGAGATTCGCAGCAAACGCTCTGAAACAGCTTTAACTTTCCATCCAAACGTATGCAGATAGCGATGAGAAATTTTTTTTGAAAGTTGGTTTGAGCTCATTAGTAACCACAAACACCGAAACGCAGTAATCCTCACCCCGTGGGCACTGTCTGCCAGCCCAGAGCACCTGTGTTGCCTCCCCATGGCTTGGCCTGTTCATTTCTGGGGAGAAATGTAATGCTTTGGGGCATCAGAGCTGCACTCCTCCTCCTCTTGCTCTCCTCGTGAGACTGCTTCCACCACCTGGACCAAAATACTGTGGTGGTTTTAAACAGTTGCTGTGGATCCTGGATCACCTCCTGCAGATGGGTTTCAGGCTCCTTGATGGAGCTGCCTGGGCTCATTCAGCAGTGGCAGCCATGGAGCCAGGCTTGGGGATGGGACCCAAGGCTGCCTGGAGAGCTGGAAGTGGGGCAGACCCTTGGGGTGGTGTAGGGAACAGGGCACAGGACCGGAGATCCTACCCTAAGGATGCTTCCAAATATCTGCAGGCAGGGCAGGGGGCAGATGACAACATCTGATGACATGGACAGGGCATCTGCAGGGGAGCATCAGCATGTCCCCACGCAACCCTGCTCAGGGTCCTGAGATGATCTGAGGTGGTTTGGGGAGGCAAACCCAACACTGACCCACCAGTGGTCTCCCTGTGCTCACCATCCCCTCACAAGGAGGGGCTGGCTTGAAGCTAGCTCCAGCCCATCGCTCTTTTCAAAGTTCATTCTGAGGTAGCTCTGTGCTGTATGTTGACCAGTTGATCCACCCAACTAGTAAAGCCATTGGCATAAAGCAAAGGCCACCCTCTGGTCCCCTTGCTTTTGGGATGATCTCAGCTTTCTTTACAGCAGGTCGCTGCCTCTATTCTTCCCAAGCGCATTGCCATGCCCACCTCCTCTGAGTCCTCCTCCATAGCAGGGGTCTGCTGAAACTCACTGCCTGATGATTTCCATGCTGAGCTCTCTTCTGAGCCAAGGGGATGAGAAAAATTCACGTCCTGGAAGTTTCAGCCTCTTATTTCGGAATTAATTTTGCAAGCTCCTCCTTGGACCGAGCTCTCTGCGGGCTCAGGCATAACAGGGCCAGTGAGAGGGGAAAGTCATGTTGCTGGTTAAATCTCCAAAGCAAAAATAATCCATTTTAATGAAGGTTCACAATCTGCAATGAATGTGAAACAATGTTGTCAGCTAAGCTGTTGCATTATTCACTTTTATTTGTACAAGGTCCTTCCATTAATATTTGACTACAAGAGAATGCAATTAAAAATTTTCTACTTGAATAAACCTCTCACCACTGTGTTAGTTAAAGGATAAAAACCTTTTACGTTGCAGTAGAAGAGAATTTAGCACACTGGCTCTGGGCACGTGGGGCACACACCAACTCATTAAGGTTCCCACACCCCAGATTTTCTTTTCTCTTCCCGCTTCTTTGTGGCGTCTTCCCTTCAGCCCTCACCCCATAAAGGCTCCTCTGTGCTTCCCTTCTCCCCCTCCCTGTCATTTGGAGTATCCCAAAGCAGTCCTTTCCTTCTGAACAGAGCCAAAACAAGCGGGGATGTGGGGTGGGGGTTAGTGCAGGCAGGTGGGAAGAACCCATAGTCCACAATTCCCAGTAATTTCACAAAAATAACAGAGAGAGAGCCCCACTTTGCCAGAAAGAAGTGGGGCTTTGCATTTGTGTGCATGGGTGTTTGCTGGCAGGGAGAGATGATTTATTATTTAAATTTTTGCATGCATGGACGGGCACTGAATTAGTTGTAATCTCCCAGGGCAGGAGGAAAAAGCCTTCTAGGATCCTGGAAGACACTTCAGAGAAGACACGAGTTCGGCTCGCAGACTGGTCACAAAAGGGAAAACATTAGGAACGAGGGAAAGAAGGATGATATGCAAAGCATGGGGTTACATATATCAGCATTATGTGCTATTTCCCTTTCCAGAGCATCCAAGAACAAAGGGCACTTGGTGCAAATAAAGAAACAGACTTCAGGTGGGCACAGAAGTGAATACGGTTGGTTTGTAGAGCATGATACAGCAAGACACCGATGAAGAAACAGGTCTCTGTGTGTGTACAGATTGGTCGCAGAGAAGAGGGCAAACAATGTGTCTTGAGAAGGGCTGAAGCAGGAGGACCAAAGTGTTGGCTCTTTTGAAAATACATCCCTGTCTCTGAGGGTAATTCAGGGAGCTGTGATGTCCAATGAGGAGACAAACATTTTGTCCTCTTCTAATTCTTCTGGGGCCTTCAGGAGAGAAAGGGAGGGACTCTTGATCAGGGAGGGGAGCCCTAGGACAAGGGGTAATGGTTATAAATTGAAAGAGGGGAAATTTGCGTGAGATATTAAGAAGAAATTCCTTGCTGTGAGCGTGGTGAGAGCCTGGCCCAGGTTGCCCAGAGAAGCTGTGGCTGCCCCATCCCTGGAGGGGTTCAAGGCCAGGTTGGAGGGGGCTTGGAGCAACCTGATTTGGTGGGAGGTGTCCCTGCCCAGGGAAGGGGGTGGCACAGGGTGGGCTTTAAGATCCTTTCCAATCCCCAAACCATTCTATGATTCTATAATTCATCTCCTGGAGTCTCTGACACTACTTGTCTATGACAGTAGCTGTTGGAAGAAGCAGCTGATGGCAAAAGGAAAGCTCACCTGTAGTTGACTGAAAAGACTGAAAGCCAGAATTGGGTGGGATAGAAAGAGAAAACGCCTGTGCATAGGTAGAAGAGGACCCTCTGGCCCTTAAGGCCCTCTGGCTCTAAGGTCCTCTGACCTTAGAAAACTAAGGGCCTTTCGAGTAGAAATTTGGGGGCAAAAAGGGCCAACCTTGGGGCAGGCAGATGACAAGGTGCAAGTGACCGGTGTGTTGGCTCAGATGTAGAAGAGGCACTAGGACCAGGTGAGTAACAGTACCTCTGCAAGTGGCTTTACTGGGGAAAGGAGCCCCAAGAAAGTTTTCAGTGACCCAGGGATCTCCAGATAAGCAGAAGAGCAAAGAGAGCTGATGATGAGGGAAGGATGCTCTGGTTCAGCACATCCTGGTCCAGCATCCTGTAGATCACCTTTGGTTTTTTTGGAAGAAGATCTGCTGGGGCACACAGCAGACAGCCAGCTGCTCTGAGAGGTGGTGTACAACCCCAACACATACCCAAACCTCAGTGGTCCCTGTGAGAAATTCACACCTTGACAGTTAAACACCACCCAGGAACACAGTAACATTTGTAGATCTGTATGTACCTCCTTTCAGGACAAAGCAAGCATCTTACCACTGGGCAACAAAATCCATTCCATGGTGTAAGAAGCTGCCAGCGCTGTCCTCCTCTTCCTATGATGAACAGTTTCCCATTTTTGTGATAAACACAGCTGCACAGCTAGATGTCTTTCACTGAGCAACTGAGGTCTGCTGGGATTGGAACAGCCCATGGACGTGTATCCTGGGGCAGAGGGACACAACTAACAACCAGCAGCAACTCCTCAACTGGTAATCAGGAAGTATTCTGCTCTTCCATCCTCTCCTGATGTCATAGGTGGCATCTTTCCTGGCTGTTGGTGGGGAAGGTGACAGTGATGCCCAGAGCTCACGGAGAAGTCACTGGCACCATCTGTGGGCTCTTCTGAGATGCTCCAGCTGCACGCCTGGACATCTCACATCCCACAGCTGCTACTGCAAGTCAGGGAATTAACTCATCTAATGCTAAGTAATCCGTCCATCGAATACTAAACACCACCTAAAGCAGGTCCTTGGAGTCTCAGATTGCACAACCATATAGAGAGGAATCTTTGGACCTTAAATGCTCTATGCTTCAACTCTTCACTGATAAAATGAGGATTAAGAAGCTCATTCATCTCAGAGAGTGTTGTGAAAAATCAGTCCATTAGTTTGCGTCCCATTAATGTTATCTAGGCCAAGGAGATGAATAATTCTGTCCCCAGAAGAAGATTTGTATAGCGAGCAGCATATAAGACAAGAGACCATACCAAACAATAAAGCTGAAGCGAGATGTTGAGGAATGGCTCGTTAAGTGTGTGCCATTCATCCCCGCACCCAGCAGAGGGTCAGGCTGCCTCGCACACCAGTGTTTATCAGCAGAGGCTGCAGCGGGGTCTGAGGCGTAGAGGGGCTGCGTGAAAGCTTTGCAGAACACCTTAATTGGGATGTGCCCCACCTTGAGGGGTGATGGATTCCCAACCTACGTATTTTTCTATTTTCCTTTTTTTTTTTTTTTTTAATGCTGTGTTTTTCTGCATAATCACTCCAAGAGCCCTCGTCCTTGTTAAGCGACAGCCGTTCACCAGGGAACACGGGAACGAGCTGGTGGGGATCAGCCATCCTCACTGAAGATCAGATGTTCCTGGAATAGCTGGGGCAGCCCAGGGCCACAGAGGGGGCAAGCAATTTGCTTTCAGCGTTCAGGGATTTTGCTGTTATCACCCATCTTTGTTCTCCGAAGGGTTAGTGTAACTCCTTCTGACTATGGCTGCGTCTGGAGGCCACTTAAGTGTCGGAGCTCATGAAGAATGCATGAGCTTGGAGCCGAGTCCCTCCTCCAGCGCACAAATCTCTGCTTGAATAAGGGTGGATGCTGCCAGCTGACTGTGAGGGATTCTGCCTTTGCCACCCCTGGACCCAAACATGTCCATCTCAGGCACCCAGGCAGTTCACCACTGTAGTGGTCCTCTAGCCGTTGTGAGCAGCTGAGCCTGGAGCCCTCTCTTGAGGTCCTTGAGAAGAGGACCCTTGATGCACCCAGGCAGGTGCCAGGAACATCTGTTGCATGGCCAGGCCTTGCTTTCCAACACAAATGCAGAGCAGGAGGGTTGTTTCAAAGAGGACAAGTCTGTTCAGTGAAGGGGACAGGTTTTTTGATGTTTATCCTGGCTCCTGAGGGAGCTTCAAGACTCATGTTTAGACACGAAATGCTTAAATTTCTTCTTCTCTGTCCTGCACTAGCCTGCAGTCAGGAAGGATTTGGGTTAAAATATCCCATTCTCTTTCCTTTTGCTCCTCAGCTCTGGCAAGAGCTGGGGTAAATGTAGGCTTCAGCAGCAGGGCTCACATACTGACCCACAGCCAGGTTTCAAATCCTTTGAAGAACATGTACGCCCTGTGGGCCTCCAGCCATGGCTACCAGAGCTTTTCTTCAAGCAGAGGTAGTCAAAGCACAACCTCTGGGTGTCCAGGACGTACAAGGCAATGTGGAGAGGTATCTCCACCCAAGCTGTTCAAGTGATGTGCCCAGATATGTGCTCAGGGCTTCGCAATGAGCAACCAACACGCCACCCACGCCCGAGTGTGTTAGCTTTAAACGTGCACCCGTTGCTGCACCAAACAGCTTTTGTATACAGTAGATGAAACCTGAAATGTCTGTTTCTGACAGTCTCCAAGGTATTCACCGACGAGACTTCTGATGATATAAAGAAATATTTTCATTTCATTCAAAATACCTGCACCTAGTTACAAGCTTGCCTTTTTAGCGGAGAATGATGTGGAAAAATCTCAGTGTCAGAGAGGCAGCCTGAAAAAATTAAAAGAAAATGGAAAAGGCAGTGGCTGAACAGGAGCTGGCAACTAATCTTATCTTCAGTGAGCCCCTCCTGAAACAGGTACAGAGCTGCCTGGGAAGGACTAAAGGTGCTAAAATATGATGTTTATTGAATGATCAAGGAGTACTGCACTGGCTGTTCAGGAAGATTTATTCTCCATCTGTGCTTGTTTTTATTCTACTGGCATGTCTAATAAATATCAACTCTTTTAAACAAAAGCATCTCCATTTGCAAACGTGTTAGCAAACCTTTGGCATTTCCCAATGTTTGTGCCTCAAGCCGCCCTGCCTGGAGGTCCACATGCTCATCCTCAGGGATCTTGCTGGGATTTCTCAGACTGGGGGGGCTGGAGGTCCCTCGGGTTCAAGAAAATGGAAAAGGCAGTGGCTGAACAGGAGCTGGCAACTAATCTTATCTTCAGTGAGCCCCTCCTGAAACAGGTACAGAGCTGCCTGGGAAGGACTAAAGGTGCTAAAATATGATGTTTATTGAATGATCAAGGAGTACTGCACTGGCTGTTCAGGAAGATTTATTCTCCATCTGTGCTTGTTTTTATTCTACTGGCATGTCTAATAAATATCAACTCTTTTAAACAAAAGCATCTCCATTTGCAAACGTGTTAGCAAACCTTTGGCATTTCCCAATGTTTGTGCCTCAAGCTGCCCTGCCTGGAGGTCCACATGCTCATCCCCAGGTCTTGCTGGGATTTCTCCAACTGGGGGGGCTGGAGGTCCCTCGGGTTGGTTCCTCTGCTTGTTGCCTGGTAAAAAAAAAAATAAAATCTCTCTTTTTTTTTTTTTCTTTTTCCCAGCACACGCATTTCCAGATGCACACACAGGTGGTTACCCAATAATCCAGGGAATTTTAGAAAGCAATTACTAAGTGAAAAGTCCCTATTACACAAGCACACCAAGGCTCAGAAACCCTTGCTGTGCAACTGGAAAAGAAAAGAAAAAATTAAAAAAAAAAAATTAAAAAAAAATTAAAATCACCAAATCCCAGGGCCCTGCGAGGCAGTAAGTAAAGTTTGGCAACTTCCGAATGCATAACCCGTTGTTACAAGCTGTTCTGTGCGGCTCCCCAGAGGGCTGGTCCATAAAGGATAACAACCTTTGCCTGCTGGGAGCTATTAGCTTAAATGGTAGCGGGCTGCTGCAGCATTTAAGCCTGATTATAATAGTGTCATTGGATTTGTATGCGCTGGGATCCGTGCAGATGGATTTCACAAAAATTCTAAGAAATTACATCCAGGAAAGGGAGTTAAAGGGATGTCTCTATGCGTGGCAAGCGCTGGCGGAGTAAAATTGCGAATAGAGGAAGGATAACAACCTTTGCCTGCTGGGAGCTATTAGCTTAAATGGTAGCGGGCTGCTGCAGCATTTAAGCCTGATTATAATAGTGTCATTGGATTTGTATGCGCTGGGATCCGTGCAGATGGATTTCACAAAAATTCTAAGAAATTACATCCAGGAAAGGGAGTTAAAGGGATGTCTCTATGCGTGGCAAGCGCTGGCGGAGTAAAATTGCAAATAGAGGATGGCCAGGAAAAAAAAAAAAAAAAAAGAAGAGAAAAGAAAAAAGGAAAACCCCAAGTAAGTTAAATGAGGTTCAATATTGTGATGGGGAAGGCAGGACCAGAAATATTTTCCAGAATCTGGAATCTGCTGGAACGCACAGATGTATTAATCATCAAAATGCCCACATGTCTCTTCTTCTTTTTTGCATTAAATTTATATTATTTTATTAAGACAGCCTACGAGTACCTGCATGGTCATTAGGTATGAGAGCACATTAAATCATTTGCTGTGTTACACATGGTGTTGCACAAAATTTGGCAGGTATCGAAACCCTCCATGCAGGTGTTATCTGGAGATTAGCACTTCTCCCTCCCCATCATTTCCAGGGATTCAGAGGACAAGACTGCAAGCCAGGAAATCTCATCAGATCAGATAGCAAAACCTGAATTTCCACATCCTGGAAACAAGCTGGTAATTTATACCTGGCGAAAGCACGTCCCCCAGAACAGCATCGATCTGGTACGATTTGTTTGTCTGCCTTTGACTTGCAGAAGTCAGGGCATTTACACCTTTCAACCAACGCACCTCCCGATCTCCTCCTTGAGAAGATAAAGGGCTACGTTCTTGCAGCATCTTCTGCTCAAGGGTTTTTTTGTTTCTGTTTTCTTTTTGGGTTCGCACACTGATCCATTTAGTGGATCTTTTCGGCAGTTTTCTCACCTTCAGAGCTGCCATAGCATCCACACTGCTCCCCAGTTTTCCAGCGGGCCATCCTTGAGCCACTGAGATGTGGCTGATGGAGCTGGGCCACCACCAACGCGGCAGGTGATGCCACCTACAATCACCCCACCAAACCCGAAAGTGCCCAGCATGGTGCAGCTGGGAGGCAATGAGCTTTCCAGCAGCTTCTTTGTTTACAGAGCCATTTATAAGCTTCCACTTAATTAAAATAATCACTAATAAGCCTGGCAGCTTAGCAGAAGCAGCCCACGTTCTTCCTGCACTCGCAGAGCATCGCCTGCTCCCAGTGTCTATGGCCACCGCCTTGGCTCAGTCGTGCTTCACCAGGGATGTTGGAATGAAGGGAGACAAGACTTCAGAACACCTGATACCAGCCTAAAAGAACCCAAGCATAACATTTTCACTTTCAGAACAGAGCTTCAGCATCCCCATCGCACACCCATCCCTGCCAAGAGCCCGACGGAGCGGGTGCAGGGGGGCACAGTGCCCACCACCTATGCCCACACACACATGGGCAGCCCTCCAATTTCACCCCCACTGCCAGGGCAGCAATCCTTGGCTTTACAGCCCGGGCCAGGGTCACCTGCACAGCCTCCATACGTTTGGAGGTTCCATACGTAACCCTTCACTACCTCTCCCAACCTCCACCACTTGTACAAACAGCACCTCATTGCCCCGTGATTCTGTTTTAACTTTTCTCAAAATCTTTCCCTCCGTCTTAAGGCGAACAAAAAGAAAAAAAAAGAAAAAAAAAAGAAATATGCACATTCCCTATTTAGAAACATTCTTGTGATGTTTATTGGAACAGGCTGAAAGAGCTGAGGTTTGAAAATTAGTATCTGGCAAGGAAACAGTGTCCTCAGGGGCCAGAGAACAAGCCGCACTGGGAGGAAAGTGATGGGACCAGCCTTTAAAGGCTGGAAAATTGCAAACCAAGTGTGCTCAGCAGTATTTTCCTTTATGCAGTTCTTTTATTCTTAAGATGAAAATTGCTCGGGACAAAAGCATCAGCCTGATACCTGGGACAGTCTGCTCCTTACTCTCCTTTTTCCGGAGAAAATATGTGGTTCTTTGAAGAGAAGAAATGTTCAGCAAGAAGCAAATGCCAACGTGACCATTTTTAATGCAAATTCTCCGAGATCTCTCTCCCGCTCCTCTAATACTGCATAGGAAATCCGTGACAGTGCCTTGGCAGGGCTGTCAGTCTGCACCGCCTCTGCACCGCCGGGAGAGGAACAGGGGGCCTGTGGTGGTTCTACATGATGAGAAACTGCCTTGTTCATTTCCCAGCCTCTGATCCCTCAACGTGATAGCGAGGGCCCCTTCCACCCCTCGCCGGGACCCGCCGTGCCGGCGCTCGGAGGGTTTGATGCATGGATCGAGCCGATGCTGGTGGTATCACCACAAGGATGCTCCCGTGGGCAGGAGGGGTGACAACAGTGTCCCCCACACGGGCAGGGACAGTGGCACATCCTTGCAGGGCTGATCCCATCCTGCGCAGAGTTAAATCCTGCTCTGGAATTCCGAGGGGGGGCTTGTGCTTCAGCTGCTCCTCCAATGTCTCCAGGGGTGGTGGACGTGGCTGTGGCTTTCCCAGCAGTTCTTCCCACACTGGCCCTCCGCTGGGATTCGGCAGAGCCCCGAGCTTTGCCCCGTGGAGCATTGCACAGACCCACGACCCGGGCTGCCGCAGCTCACCGCCCCCGGGGACGGACGGACGGATGGACAGACAGACGGGGAGGCCAGCAGTTCCCACAGTCACGCTGGGGAGGAGGAGGAGGCACAGCCCCCCAGATGCAGCCCCCGGGAGCCATAAATCACCACAGCTCCCTGCCACCACTCCCTGCTGGCCCCAGGAAGGCTGTAAGCCCCAAATGAGGACGCTGTCAAGAGTCCCTCCCCAGCTTTCCTGGAGCCCCTTTAGGAACTGGAAGGGGCTCTAAGGTCTCCCCAGACTCCAGGCTGAACCCCCCCAACTCTCTCAGCCCCCCCTCACAGCAGAGGGGCTCCAGCCCTCCCAGCATCTCTGTGGCCCTGTTCTCTATGATATGTTCTCTAGGACCCATCCTCCCCAAAACAGTTCCACTCACTTGTCTATCATCTTGGCACCAGCGTGGACCAGTCTCCAGCATGCACAGCATTGCACGCTGATGCACACAAGTGTGCACACCTTTAGCAGGGTCAGTGCCTCCGGCCAATTGCTCCTCTAGCAAACAAATCACGCCCTAATTAATGTTCCTCTGTCCACAAACACACTCAGCCACAGCCCCGACCTGCCCGTTACCCATACCACCACGTGCACCACAGTGTGGTCCATCCATACAGATGCTGGATGGTCACAAGAGCTCATGCAATGATATTTGGGGGCCCAGACCAGTTTCTGCAAGCCCTTCTCCACTCTTGTACCCTTATGCTAACTGGAAGTGACTCCTCTGCCCCAGAAATGTCCGTCCGGAGTACAGCTGCAGAGGGAATAGTGGGTGTAATGGTTCAGCAAGTGATGACTCATGAGTTCCGAGTGCTTCAGTAGTATTAGCTAATTAATACTCCCTAATTAGACCCATCTGGTCAGCATGTGACTGAGTGCTATAGTATGCGTGCGAGAAAGGTCATTTCCACCAGGTGACCGAAACATCTTGTCTTTCCTGTGGAGACAATGAGCCCGAAGTAGGAAAGTGGTGGGCTGGTGAGAAAAGAGCCTGTATCTTGTCTTTCCTGTGGAGACAATGAGCCCAAAGTAGGAAAGTGGTGGGCTGGTAAGAAAAGAGCCTGTGGCCTCAACTAGAGTACTGCGTCCAGTTCTGGGCTCCCCAGTTCAAGAGGGACAGGGAACTACTAGAAAGAGTCCAGCGAAGGGCAACAAAGATGATTCAAGGATTGGAGCATCTCCCTTATGAGGAGAGACTGAGAGAGCTGGGACTCTTTAGTCTGGAGAAGAGAAGGCTGAGGGGAGACCTTATCAATGCCTACAAGTATCTCAAGGGAGGGTTGAAGGAGGAGGGAGCCAGACTCTTTTCAGTGGTTCCCAGTGAGAGGACGAGGGGCAACGGGCACAAGTTGGAACAGAAGGGGCTCCACTCAAATATGAGGAGAAACTTCTTCACGGGGAGGGTGACAGAGCCCTGGAACAGGCTGCCCAGGGAGGGTGTGGAGTCCCCTTCCTTGGAGATTTTCCAGATGCTCCTGAGTAACATGCTCTAGCTCTAGGCAATCCTGCTTCAGCAGGGGAGTTGGACTAGATGATCTCTATGGTCCCTTCCAACTCTAAAATTCAGTGAAATTCAGTGAAATTCAGTGAAACAGCGTCCACTGGTCAGCCCAACCAGGAGAGAGTCCTTCCTGCAGGATGGGATGTATCCACTGCAGACCAGGAACACCCAAGCTGATTTTCCCACCTGAGATGCACAAGAGGTGTGAGAGACAGTGGGAGGAGAGCCCCAGCAACCGCTCTCCGTGGCTGGGACGCCCAAGCTGTTGGGAAGGCAATGGGACCCTGCTGGGTGGGGAGCTGCCGAGCTGTAATCCAGCCTGCCTGGCTATTTAATGCTGCTTATTGCAGCCCTGAATTCTTCCTCTCCCTGCAAGACAAATGTGATCACTGCGCCACATGCTTCACTAGCCTTCCCCGGCAACGTTCAATTCACCACTGAGTTTTGCTGGGGGGCAGGATAAGATTGTGCAGATATAATAACTCCATTCATCACCGCCGAGCCGGGGTGGGCAAACAGCGCTTTGTAAATGACTGGGGAAGTTTGGCAGCTCAGATCCCACCAATCTCCCTGACAGGCAATACCAGCGTGCCCTCGAGCCCCGGAGCAGCGCAGCTGGAGGAGCCAGACCTTCTCCCACCGCGCTGGCGTGGACCCTGCCTCCCCGTGGCACACCATCCCGGGTGTACGTAGGAGCTGGTGGCCCCACTGATGGCTGCCAGCACTCACTCTGGGGGTGCTGGTACCCCAGCAGTGGTACCCCAGCCATCAGTGATGGTCTGAGGCTGGTTGCTGCAGACAGTGCACCCACGGGGGGGACCCATCTGCAGCCTCCCACGGGCTTTGGGAGCTTTGCTCTTGGACCCCACCAGGTCCCTGTGTCCCACGGTGGATGTGTTACCCATGATCAACCTGAGCATCAAAGGCTTTTGGTGCATCCCCAGGGCACTCCCACCCACAGAGCCTGGCCCTTCTGGCTGATCTGTCCCCTCCTGCTCTATCCTGCCTCAAAGAAATGGCTTCCACTAGCCAAAATATAAAAGAAAACAATGAGTATTTTAAAAATAAAAGGCTCAGAGAGACATGGCAGCTCCGGCCACATCCCACACTGCCCCCTCACTGCTCTTGACACCTGGGAAGTGCAATCCTGCTGCTGACATGTGGCTTGGATTCAGAAGCTGTATTAGCCCTAATTCCCCGTACAGATATCCTCTGCTTATCTAGGATCTGTGGGCAAGGAAGCCCAAGCCAATACTGCTAATTTCCATAGCCATCCGATAGCCTCTATTGCATTCCACATGATAAATAGCTTCACAAGCCAGAGCCATAGGGAAGTGCTCCCCATGTGCTGGTCTTGCATGGACCACAGAGAAATCACTGCAGGGACACGGCTCAGTCACCTCCAGGGCAAGCTGGCTGTTAAACACCCTCAGGCTGGGGAGATTGTCCATTTTCAACTAAATTTTTGGCCTACATTTGGTTTTAGGGGACTGGGTTGGGGTTTTTTTTCCAAATTTTTAATCACCAAATTTGTACAGAATTGAAAACAACTAGTTTAGTGAGGGCTTGCTACTATCTGGGCTTTTCATCAGAAGGCGAGCATTTGTTAAAGAAAATCCAATGGGCTGACTTTTTCTTTCTTGACACAAAACAGCCTTTCCACAGCTTAATAGAAATGTGAGTAAGGCACTTGCTGCCAAGGATGCAAAAAAAAAAATCGATTTAGTGTGTTGAAGTTCATTCATTATTTTTTGCAAAATATTTTTGAGGGTGAAATTTCCTGCGTTTATTTTCAGCAGAGTTTGCAGGAACATGTTAAGATGCTTCTGACTAGAACAGCAATTCCCAATGTTCATTTTCAGGATTAAAAAAAAGCCCAGGTTCTTCTGATTATTTTCATTTCACAAACAATTAGAAAACCATCGCAGCTTCCTACACAAATACCACATTGTGAGTACCTCTCTACGAAACACGTAGCACACCGAGTCTTGTTTAAAGTGAGAATAAATAAATAAATAAATAAATGACACAAATAATTATCAAAATGCCTTCGAGCAGCATATATTCTGACAGAATAATGAAGTCAGGTATGCATTGTAATCTGTCAAGCCAAACAACTCACTTTTAGTATTCCTCTAATGCTTTCTTCCAAGTAAGCACTATATTTATTTATGGATTACTATATAGGCACTATATTTACTTATCTATTTCCTCCGATTTTTCAAGGAAATGGCATTACAGGTACATTACATCAGGGGATGAAGAAGTGTTATCCAGAACATGCAAGTCAACCCATGGTCAGATCTGTTCTGCAAGGCCCGTTCACAAAGTCATAGAATGGTTTAGGTTGGAAGGGACCTTAAAGCCCATCCAGTGCCACCCCCTGCCCTGGGCAGGGACACCTCCCACCACACCAGGTGGCTCCAAGCCCCCTCCAACCTGCCCTTGAACCCCTCCAGGGATGGGGCAGCCACAGCTTCTCGGGGCAACCTGGGCCAGGCTCTCACCACCCTCCCACCAAACAAGTTCTTCCCCACATCTCAGCTCCATCTCCCCTCTTTCAGTGTCAAACCCTTCCCCCTCCTCCTAGGGCTCCCCTCCCTGATCCAGAGTCCCTCCCCACCTCTCCTGGAGCCCCTTGAGGGACTGGAAGGGGCTCGAAGGTCTCCCTGGAGCCTTCTCTTCTCCAGGCTGAACCCCCCCAACTCTCTCAGCCCCCCCTCCAAGCAGAGGGGCTCCAGCCCACTGACCATTCCTATCATCCTGGGAGCACATGGCGAGGCTCTCCTGCCCAAGCGTGGTCCGTTGGTCTGAGCAGCTCAGGGATGTCACTGCACACAGCCGTGCTAGGGACAGCCTAGGTGTGTGGGGCAGTTTCCCTTCATTAATGTATGAGAAGATTCACACAGAGGGTATAAAGGAGAGGTTTTCAGGCACAGGGAGAAGAATTGGCAAGTTCTTCTTATGAACCACTGAAAAGTCAATTTGTTGCTGCTGCTCTTCTTCTTCCCTGTGCTGGAATAGGAGGGAATGACTCACAAAGAGAGTAAAACAGGATGAGAGGTGCCATGCTCCTTCCAAGTGAGACCTTCCATGCCAGAAAGTGCTGAAAGTCCTCACCCTTCTGCTCAGTGATGGGTTGGGGGTGCAAATGGCTTGGCCAAAGTTCACAGAAGAGATGTCGTGAGCTGGAACTATGAGACCAGCATGGTAAAGAGCAGAGCAACATGAGGACACAGGACCAGTGGCTGGTCTGGACTGGGCAGACTGGGAGGAATAGCTCAATGGTAGGCAGGGCTGGAGCAGAGCTCTAAGAAAACCACACAGAACATGGCAGTGGCCACAGGACATGTGCAGAAACACCATGTAACAGCATGTCCATAAGCAACTAATAACTGAGAAAGTCACATAAAAATCCACATCCTGTGTGTTCCCACAGAAAACAGCAATACACAGCAGGATGCAAGGGTCGTTAGACCAAAATTCAAGGACTTGGCAGAGCAACATCATTCTAAAGAAAACTTTACATTTTTATTGCTACATGGAGTGTACTACGTGCATTTATTATTTTAAATGAACACTTTCCCAGGGGTTGTGGTCTCTCCTGACCAGACCAACAGAAGTTGGGAACATCATTCCCATCCCTGCAACTTTGAGTCCTAGAGCAACCTGCAAGCAGAGCCCAGACCAGGCAAGGAGAAGTGAGCTGGGACCTCCATGGGGATGAAAGTGAGGGCCTGAAGGTGGCATGATATCCAGGGCCAACCTGAGGTTGACTTTGCAATTATTTTTCCCCCTCTTCTTTTCTAGTTGCAGCTTCATTGGAGGTGTGGACAGCTCACGGGCTATTGGGAAGGAGACAGAGCAGCCTGAAAAAAATCCTTGGATGTGGAGATCTGGGCCACCAGTGGAGTCTTGCTAGCAGCAAGGAGCAAGACCAGGCTTCTGAAAACTACATGAAATGAAAACAGCCATAAATTGGAAAACAATCTTGTCTCTCTGATGGAAAAGATGCGACTTTCAGAGGCTTCAATGACGTTTTATGCCAACGTCCTAATGAAGCACAAGAAAAGACACATTTCTGACTATGGCTGTAAAAGAGACATTTGCATAATGTTTGTCTGCAGATTGGGGTGTTACGCTATGATAGCTTTAGAGGAAGGACAGGCTGTCCTCTTCAAAGTGTCACTGAAAAATGTGCTTCCCTCAGAGACTAAGGGACGGCATTTGCATTCCTTGCTCGGTGGGAAATAAGCAGCCCAGAGGCTTCTTGGTGAGACATTCAGCAGGTCACCGTGTGCCTTGGGACAGCAGAGGGGATGCAGAAGGGTGCCCACCGCCTTCCCAAGCACATCCCAGTCTGGAAGGAGCTGGGACCAACGTGCCCATCAGCTCCCAGGAGAAGTGGGAGCAGCTGAGGGGCACATGGTGACAAGCCAGGAGCCATCAACTCCAGGAAGGTAACACTGGGGCCAAGTAGCCCCAATGCCTTGGATAATGAAATGTAGACTTCTGAACATGCCTGGGTGTAGGGCAGGAAAGATATTTATCAGCCAGGCACTGGCAGGCACAGAGGAAGGCACGAGACATCAGGAAAAAACAAGGGCAGTTGAAGAGGTCGCACAGGTCACCAAGGTGGGGGACCATCCATACGATAACAACATTGGGTTTGTGGGAAATCATTCTCTGATCGAATTTTGCTTAATAAAACTGGATAGAAGCAGGCAGCATTTACGTGCTTGATTGAGGAGTGCAACAGAAAGCGAGCTAATTACTTATTGCATCCTGAGGCTTAAAAAACAGCCAGAAAATCAGTATTTGAAATGCTGCTTTCCCCAGCCTGGCTGCTCCGACAGAGCATGGAAGAAGCCGTGGTGATGCCACGTAACCCATCCTTCCCCGTGCTCAGCAACGGGGCCATGTCCATCCCTAACTCAGTGGAACTGGAGCTGTACCCATCTCCCACGTCTCACCTGGTAAACAGGTAACAGGAGGGCTCATAATTACAAAACTGGAGCTGCCTCATAGATTCTAGCAACAGAAATATAGGAGCTGAGAGCGGACACCAAGTCCAGGAGAGTGTTTTGGTTTTTTTTTAATTTTTTTGCTGAGAGCGGACACCAAGTCCAGGAGAGTGGTATTTTTTTTAAATTTTTTAAAGACTTCTATACTTGGAAAGTCTCCTGTTGGACCTCAAAGTGGACCCGTTACTCCCTACTCTTTAGATGATTTATTAATTACAGGCAGAGTTATGGCAGAACTGCAGTTCCCTCAGTCCTGGTGATTTGTGTGAGACTGGAAAAAACTTCGCCCTTTGCAGGAATAAACCCCATGTGCATAGCCAAAAAAGGCAACGTAGTCCTTTAAAGACTACACACACACACAAACACACACAAATAGCTATTCTTGTATATATAGCTTTTGGTGATGCATCTCATGCTTCGGGACGGAATCTATTTTTATGCTTTCGCAAATGACCATGGAAGAGCATTTCAAACGAATCTCAAAGAATAACATCCTTTTGTTCGCAGGCACAGATACACAGAGAATGGACTTGGCTGAAAAATAAAATAAGGCTTTGAAAGAAGGAGAAAGAAGAAAGTTACCTGAATAACTACAGACTTAGAGCTTCTCATCTTGTTGTCACGGCATGAGATATTTCTCTAGTTTGGAGAAAGAGCTCTGGATTCCCATCTTAGGAAGGATGCAAAGAACAATACAAAATCTCCGTCAAATTCTGAATGAAAAGAGGCATTTGATACTGTTTTGGATGTAGTTAAAAGCTGTGAACGCTTATAGAGATGCGTTAATTATGGAGTACCCACTTCTGGCCACATGGATGCTAAGCCATGGAAGATATTTTAGTGCATTCAGGAAGAGAGGGAGAGCAGACACACCAAAAACTGAATCTATATGGTTTATATATAGGGAACTCTTATGTCCTTTCTTAAACTTAAAGAGACTGTCAGATTGGAGGAAAAAGCTAATGGTGTTTCTTAAAGATCGTATCAAATGGTAGAGCTCAGCTCTGCTTCTCCAGGAGGAGAGCAGGTCCATGGTGGTGTGAACATAGCGACAAGATATTGCATTCAGGACAAATATTTAGGATGATCATGGTGAGACATGGACATCAAAGAGGCTGATGGAAGCGAAAGGTCAGGTTAGAGAAATTATTTTGGTGGTTGTCTTGAATAATGAACCACCAGTGTGTTCTGTACCCCATGATATGCCTTGATAGCTACTTGTTGGGTGCAGGTTGGGAAATGCTGGGGCCAACACGGACTCGGGGCACCTCTGTGCATCACTGGGCTCAGTATCTGCTGCTCCGGCTTCTGCTGAAAAAAAATCGCTCCGGATAATGCGCCTTTATTTGTTTTGGAGGAATTAAATTTAAATTCCCAAAGAAATTCAATGAAACGACATAATAGACAG
Organism: Calidris pugnax; assembly: GCF_001431845.1. Classification (NCBI taxonomy): domain Eukaryota; kingdom Metazoa; phylum Chordata; class Aves; order Charadriiformes; family Scolopacidae; genus Calidris; species Calidris pugnax. The sequence continues at coordinate 901,511 of NW_015091017.1, read as the reverse complement.
CACAAAGCCCACGAGCCCAAGCTCCGCATGCCTTCAGACCAGAACGAAATCCATCTTTTCAAAACTCAGGTATTACAAACAGGGAGAAAGTTTTTGTGAGAAAGATGCCTAGACCAGAGTCAGGTCTTGAAGGAACCAGGAGGCAGCCTGACCTGCTGTTCCTAAATAAGGATTTAGAAAATACAGTTTCTAACCAAGAAAGCCAAGAGACCCAGAACATTTGTATGTGAGATCTGAAGTTGGGATCTTATATTCCTTTTTAAAGAAAATCAGCAGGAGGAGGACCAAATAAAAACTGTCACTGTTATTTTTCTTGTTGCCATTATACAGTTACACGTGAAAGCAGAATGGGCCTTTTGCATCAGAGGATATAATACAGTCTGTAGGTGTTGCAGGAAGAAAGAGAAAAGAATAAGCAGAAGGGGAGGCGGGGAAGACGAGTGGAAAATTACATAAAACTGCAAAGTTGAAGCCATTTGGGGCAATACAGTTATTAAGAAACTGAAAAACCATGAAGTCTGGGCAGGCTGGGCTTGAGCTGCTGTGTGTGGTGGCATCCATGTGGTTTTCTTGGTAACACAGAGAGAGCCTGACCATGGAGCTGTCCTGGAGTGGGCATCCTCACAGAATCTGGACAGGTTCCCTGAGCAGGTTGGGTTAAATTTCTGACATTTAATAGATTATGACAGAGAAGATGGAAGCCCCTGTCAGGTGCCTTCCACCTCTTTGAGCTCCAGGAGCTTCAGAGCAACTGGACAGTGACAGGATAAGGAGTACTAGCTTCAGAGTGGAAGAGGGGAGGTTCAGATTAGATCTCAGAAAGATATTTTTCACTGTGAGGGTGGTGAGAGCCTGGCCCAGGTTGCCCAGAGAAGCTGTGGCTGCCCCATCCCTGGAGGGGTCCAAGGGCAGGTTGGAGGGGGCTTGGAGCAACCTGGTGTGGTGGGAGGTGTCCCTGCCCAGGGCAGGGGGTGGCACTGGGTGGGCTTTCAGGTCCCTTCCAACCCAAACCATTCTGTGATTCTATGATCTAGCACAGAGTTACCAATGCAGGAACAAAGCCAAGGGGAAAGGTGTGGGCTCCCTTCCCTCCGGGGCAAAATTCCTGGGACCCAGAGGTGCTAACACCATTCAACACTGCAAGGTGGGACAAATCCTGCTGCCCCTGCTGCTCCTCAACAAGGATGTCTGCACTGATGACACTGGTCAAAGGGACGAGCATTGTCCCCACAGCAAAGGATGCAGGACATGGACATGGCTTCTCACCTATGCAGCCGGCGTTCCTCATTAGGGCAGCAGCACAGATAAAAGCCAGAGTAAAACCACGAAAGTGCAGAGCATGGCTAAGCCGCGGGGCAGAAGGGAAAAGCACCACGCAAGAAATTGATTCCATTAAAAAGTAATCTCAAATTTAATAAAAGTTATGATTTGATTATAGCCGTAGAACCGGAGGGCAGGGAAGGGAGTGCAGAGAGAGAGGTGGGGGGAGGCACTGGGGAGGAGGAAAGCAGCTGTCTGGTCTGGTCGAGCCTCCAGCACAGCTCTCATAGCCTGCCTAGGTGCCCAACCCACCTAGTGACCACCTGGTCGACCTACAAGCATCCCTGCTCCTGCCTCCATCCCCTGGATACATGGCTCCCTGTGCTGAGCTCCTCCATCCCCACCACAGGACCCAGGCACGGGAGGGTTGATGCAGCTGGGCAGGAGGGAGAGCATCACAAGGGAGCTCATCCAAATAAAGTCAACATTTATGAAATCAGTTCTTCAAAGTGCCTGGATGAATGCAGAGAAGCCCTTATCCACCCAAGAAGATGCTCTCACTTTTCTGAAACCTGTTGGTGCAGCTTCTCTGTGCAAATTCACCTGCTCCACTCCAACCTGGCTTCTCCCACACAGCAGCAGCAGCTCTTACCTTCCCCTAGAGATGAGTCCTACCTTCCCTCTGTGTCCAGGACTTCAAGAGCTGGCAGGAAGCTGCTCTGCTTAGGGCAGAGCAAATACCACAGGGGTATGCCCACACCAGGACCACCAGATGTTCTGCTGAACAGAGTGGCTGGTGGTGGGACCCAAATTTCAGGTAGGAGCTGATGAGGTTGATACCTTGAGGTTGAGCCCTCAGCTGTGACACATCTGCAGCCTCTAAAACTTGTCCTTTCCCCTATGAGCTGCTTGGTCTGAAAACATGCTTTTTTCTGGTTCCAGTGGAGAGCAACCTCTGGTCACAGTGTGTCCCATCCTGGTAAGCTGAAGGTCCTTCTTGAGGGCGTGGTTGGGAGGGATGTGTCAGGGTGACACCAGAAAAAGGATGTGGACAGGTGGGAATCAGCCTGGTGGTGATCCAGGCCCCATGTTGTTACAGAGGACACCAGTGGTTCCCCTTGTTTCTGCTGGGGAAGGGTTGGGCATGACCTAGAGTGGGGAGGGGGGATAAGGGTGGGGAGGTGCTGTGTTGCTTCCTCATGACATCATTACTGCTGAGCAAAACCGGTGGGAAGGAAAGCACAGAGGAACTTGCTTGTTTCCAGAGACTTTTCTTGCGTGTTTAATTAGATACCAAAGACCATCATTCTGTTGTGCAAAATAAATCAACACGAATTGTTTTGTACGTTGGAGTAACGCAAAAGCCCAAGCCCTGTCCTGTCAGAAAGGCATGATAACTTGGTCTGTGAGTCAATGTCTATGGTGAAATCACTGGCTGCCCCCTCTCCAATTTCCCTGCTTACGTTGATAAGGTTGGCAGCTGGATGGCTGCCAGTGTCTTGACAGTAAATGTATACGAATGATATATGTACATACATAATATCATTACATGTTATTGGTAAAGATGTCTCTTTAAGTGTCGGTGACAGGCAGTGGCTGGTAGTGCACGCCTAGATGCAAGCACATATATAAAAAAAGGGAAGAGACAGCAATTAATATAACACCAATTATGTGGATTCTACCTTTTAAGTTGAGCTATTACATTATTTGAAGGTGTGTGGTTAGAGAAGGAAAGAACAAAAGAAGAAAATAAAAATGTGTTAGGACTAAAAGAAATCTGATGTTAGGAATTAAAAGGAATCTAATGCTGGTATAAAGCCCACTACTGAGCGGGCATGATAAAATTGATAGTAGTGTAACTGAAAAGTCAAATATGTTCCAAAAATACTTCTGCTCGGTAATTAAAAAAAAAAAAAACACACCAAAAAAACCCACAACAAACCAAACAGGAGAGCATATTGCAAGTTTACAGAGCTAATGAGATACTTTTTTTCATTCTAAACTGTAACTATGGTGGTTATTAAATTGTATTATTGAGTCAAATGCATTTAAATTAGAGATGCTGTGCAATGGGCTTCCAAGTGTTTTGGAGAAACTCCTGGGGAACTTGTGGCTTAATAATATGTACTGTGATAATATGAAATATTGAGAAAGCCTCAGAGGTTGGGGAGAAGGGAACATTGGGCCAAAACAGAGAATAGAACGAAATTGCTAGATTTATTTTGTTAAACACTGAACCTACATAAAATAGCAGGATAGCTGGTAAAAGATACAGCTAATAATTAATTGAGAATATAACTTTATTACAACAGTACATTATGGCCACTCAGCAGGCTTTTCTGGGTGCCCCTGGTGAAGGACTGTAAATCAGTGAAGAAGATTTTCTTGGGTACCTCTCCCAGTCGTGTGCGGTGTGGTACAGCTGGTGAAACAAGAGGAGTGCATGGGGCCACCGTGAGCTCAGGCAACTCCGAAATAGAAATTAAATCCAGGGGTTCAGAGGAACATCCTGGAGCTTCAAAAGCCACAGCTAATCCTCCAACATACTTTAATATACTTAACTCCAAGTCTAAAATACCAAATAGTACAAAAAGCAATGTGTCAGAAGTAGAAAGTAGGAGAGATTGTGAATGCTGTCACTGCCATGGGCTTCCACAGCAACAGGTTCTTGGACCAATAAAAATATCCAGGTGGCCTTTGACAGTGTAATGCCATCTTACAGAAGAGGTGAAAAATGTAAAGGCATCTCTATGATCCTTGTCTTAAAGAAAAGCTCCTTCTTGATCCCAAACCTGGTGATCAGGTTAATCCTGGGCGTGGGAGCGAGATGCATCTTCCCATGCTAAATCACCCTTTACCTGTGGGTGCTTAATGATGCTTCAGAAGAAAAAAAAACCCACCAAACCCAAAACCCAAGTTACACATCAAGTGACAGAAATAGTAATTCTTCCTGATCCCCGAGACCACAGGATTATATATAGCCTGAGCATGGCATACTGAATAAATCTCCTCATATCGCTTGTTTAGATACACCAAGAAACTGAAAAAAAAAAACCAAACCCAAAACCCAAGTTACACATCAAGTGACAGAAATAGTAATTCTTCCTGATCCCCAAGACCACAGGATTATATTTAGCTTGAGCACGGTATACTGAATAAATCTCCTCGTATTGCCTGTTTAGATACACCAAGAAACTCTACGCCCAACCCCTCACATCACAAAGTGGCAGTTCCTCACCATCTCCTGTCTGGAGGAGGAGGAGGAAGGCTGATGTAGGATGTACAGAGCTGTCTGGGATGAGGTGGTGACGTGGGTTTGGGTCCTGCAGAAGTACTGGGAGTGACCACCACCAAAGGGAAGCCTGGGGCAGCTCACACTGATGGGACCCATGCTGGTGCCTGATAGCCCCAGCCTGCAACCACAGTGTCCTTAGAGGGAGGTAGGATGACTCAGCTGGTGTCATGGTTTGTTTTACCAAGAAACTAGAGAGCGGAACTTGAAAAAGCTTATTGCTCCGTTTTGGGAGAGGAGCAGCTGGTTGCTGCCTGTTCATCATCCCATTTTCTTCTCCTCCTTGATCTTCAGCACGGAGCTGCTCTGCAAAGCTGTCTGACTCACCGCTTGTGAGTGGGAAAGTGAAGCTCGCTGTGAACTCCAGGCTTCCTTTTCAGGTTTTGATCAGGACTGGGTTTATCAGGAGGGCTAGAAGCTGGAGCTGGCCCGTGGGTGCAAGCTGGGGGTGACAGCTGATGGGCATCTGCCTTTCTCCTGAGTCCTCCACGCACTGAGCCAGCTCAGCTGCAGGAAAAGCAGTGTTAAAGCAGCACAGCTCTTTCAGTTGTGGGGTTGTGGGGTTTTGGCATTCATGTCAACTATTCCTGAGACAGTTCCCAATTATACTCCTCTTCTGTGTGCTTTTTTTTCCCCCCTAAATTTGTTGTTTTTCTCAGATAGTTGGCGCGTAAGTGTTCTCAGTTATGTGAAATGGCTCCTTACAAGGCTTTTAAGTAAATACTCGGCTGGATGGATTTGCACTTTATTCTTCTGCCTGTAACTGAGTCATTGAAACTGTAAACTGTGGTCACAAAAAACCCCAAACGTTTGCTTCTGTGATTTTTTTTTCTATTTGTGAAGATGATGTCTGGTCTGGAGTTGGACACGGCACACTGTACATTAAGTGACAGCCCGTAATAACTTTATGGATCCTGTGGTTACTTCAGCACTGGCAGCATGAGAGGTCTCAGAGACAAGCAGGACAACAAGGTCTGGGCTCATCAGCGTGGCTGCTCCAGCAACTGAGCTCCATGTTCCTACTGGTCAAACGAGGTTTTTAAGCAAGACCCAGGATAATCCTCAGAAAAACCAAAGAACTTTTTCTAGGGAAGCAGCAGTTCAACCCCAGCAGGACAGCTCTACCTTAATGTCTCTAGAGAGGCACAGGGACCTTTGTGCACCTTAATGTCTCCAGAGAGGCACAAGGACCCTTGTGGACATCCTAATATTTCACCTACAGGCTATTCAGATGTGAATCGGAGCAGTCCCTCCCCAGGATACAAACTTTTCACCCAGTGTGAGTGCTTCACAGAAGCTTTTTGGACTGCTATGTCTTGTCACACCTATTCTCCTTAGGTCTTTCGGGGAATAAGTAGTATTGGTTGCTGCACTGGGACCTCTAAAGTCAGGTGGAAGAGCTGAAAGTTAGCTATTCCCAAGCTGCAAGTTGAAAGTGCCTTCAGCAATTGGCAATTAAACCTTGGCATGTCCCCAGAATGAGGACAGCAGAATGGGTTGCATGTCAGAAGGTGGGTGAGATGGTGAAGGGCCAGGGTAGCAGAAGACCTACTGCTCTTCTGCAGCAGGGATCCCATCTCCATTTTCACTCCCCAAGTGAAACCTACTACTTGGTGATCAGTGCTGCCACATCTGCTGCCAGAGGCACATGTGACACATCATCCTCATCTCAGCAGCCTTTGTGTAAAGATGAAGCTCCCCTGGTCCTCAGAGGTTTTCACTGCCCATCCTCACACCCATGGGCTAATGCAATGCTCCATCTGTGCAGTGCAGCAACTCTGAGCCCAGGAGTTGGCTTTTTATTCAAAACCTGCCCTGTCTTTGGGCTGTGCTGCATGGTCCTTGTTGGGGGTGTTGAGTTTTTCCTCTCTATTTCACAGTACCCTTCGAGTCCTAGGGAAATGCGACGTTTTATCAGGCGCTGATTTTGCTACTGAAGCGAAATCCTCGCTGTCACTCACTTATGTGTCATGCTGTCACAACACTTCTGTGGACCTGACTTCTTTTTTTATTCATTATTGATCATGGGAAATTGTTTCTAGAAGTGGGATGTAATTTATTTATTACCAAGTCTTCCAGTGGAATGTGATTTGTGCTGAAGTCCTTTTCCCTGGATCGTGCCTTCGCAAATATGATAAGGCCCTGGAAGTAGGACAGCTTTGATGATGAAGAGTCACTCTTAACATCCCAAATACGCTGTTGTAAAAGTGGCTGTACCCTCCCTTCTGTGCTTCATTTCTGCTGGTGCCAGAGGCTCCACATCTCCTCCTTTTCAAATCCGAGCTGTCTCCCTCTGCCATCGGGGGCAATCGGTACGGCCTGAGGTATATTGGACCCACTCACTTTGCATAAATATTATTACCCTTGATAGACTCACAGGAAGTATTTTAGGCAGAATAAACTTTTTTTATGGAAGCAAATGAGCAAATGAAATTATACACGTATAGTAAAGGTGATTTGGTAGCCAATGACTAGATACTTTTAAATACAGAGTCAGGTACATTATTCTGTTTGTCAGAACTATCCCTGATTCTAGGATTCAAAATATATTTGTATGTCAGTGTTTTTATCTTCCCCATGGCATAAGGGGCAGTGAGTTGAGGGGAAAAATGGGATTTGACTAGTCCCAGTCAACTAATATTCAATGACATCCAGTGCTCTGAGAGCAGCCACAAGAGCCTATTCCAGCTGCGGACATATTATGAACTCCAAAAATAATCTGTGTAGAAGGGGGAAAGCTCCTAAAACTGGTGTTATAATCTGTAACACCAGAAAGTCTTTCTTAGTCTAGTCTTCATCATATTGTTTTTACAAAGAATTCCATCTCTTTCATTTCCTCCTCTCTCCCTCTCTTATGATTTACATTTTTTTACCCATAAAAGTCTGAAATGTCCTCCTGCACTTCTGCTCCTATTGTACCCAGGATTTTAGTGGGAACATTTGAAAAATAAATACTAGCCAAGGAGCACATTCTTTTTTATTATAGCTATTCTCTCTGCATATGCAATGGTGAATTAACTCTATTTCTGCAAGTCTCTTGATTTTTATGTATCAGTGGAGAGAAGCTAAGGCCATAAAGCTTGTTTGGTCCTGTAGACATTTGTGTTCTTAAATATGTAAAGATACCCCAGTGGAGCCCATACTATTCCTCTATTTTTTTTTGTGCAATTCTGCTTTAGTGCATGTACTGCTAGTGATTTTCATTTTGTTTAATTTTCTTTAAAAGCTGAAAATCTCTCCAAATCTGTTTCTCTTCCTATTTCTGAGGCTGCCTGTTATTGTTGCAGAGTTATAGCATGACACTGCCTGAATATAGGCAATTTTCTACCACAAACATGTTATCATTATTCCGTCAATACATTTATTGCTTCAGAACCTCTGGGGCAGCGGTTGCTTTGCTCTAGCGAGCACCACAGATAGCAGACATTTGCTGTGGAAAGCTTTGGAATAGGTGCCCTGGTCTGTATTACACTGTCTGGGGCATTTTGGCAAAATCCTGTTTCTACCTAAGAAACATTTCCCCTTCCTTGGGCTTTTTGACCTGATCCTAATGTATCCCTGGGTTTACAGTGGTGGGAGGCTTGTGGATGCACAGACTCGAGCTCAATGCCTTGCTTATTGAGTTATTTTTATGGTAGCTTATATCCTTCTCTCTTAATCTCATTTTATGTCTTTTTTCCTCTCCCAGTCTTCATAATGGTAACTGTCTCTGATATTTAAATGCCCACATACATGATCAGTAGATCTTAAGAGTAATACTTTACCTCATCCATTTAGTAAATGCTGGGTATGGCTTGCTTTGCAAGTAAATCTGGATGATGCGATGCTCACATTGCGTGGTCTTTTCTTCAGTGGTCACAATAGTAATAAATAGGTTTATTGCTATTGTCAGAGACATATGTTTTAAGGCCAGCAGGGCCTTTATGATTATTTGGTTGGAGATTATGGATTGCTCGGAGCAGAATTCAAAGCACTGAGTCAAACTTAATAATGTGGAGGGGAGTATGCGTGATCTGAATGCATCACTGGGGAAGACACAGCCCTGATGGAGGTGTCACTCGCCTGGTGTGCAAGCACCCGCCTGCCTTTAGCTACGTGAGCCATCATCTTCCCTTCCCCAAATCCACAGCCCCTTTCTAAATCAGGTCTCCCAGACTGGAGACGTTGCTCTTCCATGTGCTCAGAGTCTTCTTTGCACCGTGAAAAAGTTGCACATTATTTACAGCTTTGTGTTCTGGCAGCAGCCAGACCTTTGGAATGACAGTGTCTGTCAGCAAGCAGGCTAAACTCTCTTAATAAGTATTACATGAACCACTGCATCCTTATGGTCCTGAAGACTTCATACATTTCCGAAGGAACTGCTGTTCCTAGAGACGCCATCTCAAAATGACATGTCTCCCCCAGAAAAGCACATTCCTCAAGGGGTCTTTAGAGCCATTCTGCTGCACTCACACCCTGCTGTGTCGTGCGGCTGATTATGATGCTCTGCGAAGAGTTGTTTCACAACTATGATTTTCCAATTACTTAAATCACCTGGAACCGAGAACCAAACCAGAGCTCCCTGTTATTTCTTTTTTTTCCATTTGTTTTGAGTGGAGCTTTTGGTTCCATTTTGCTTCCTCCAGAGAGCACTTGTCTAATGCCTAGTCTTGCTGTCTGGATGGAGATGTGCAGTCCCACCCACTCTACCATTGCAGGTGGGCTTCAATTTAAATTTAGGACATAACTGCAGGTATCTACGCAAGAGCTAGGTGTCTGAGCTGCTGTTAAAATGACCACGGTCGGATGCACAGAGCACACAGACACATCAGGAATCTAAATTTCAGTGCCTTAATCTCCCTCTCATACACACCCATGAGATGTGGGCTGTATTTCTCCTGCTGAAACCAAATGAGAGGGGTGTTCTCAGCATCTGTAAGACCAGCTCTTCTGGGGAGACCACTGCCAGAGGCTTAGTAAAGTGACCCAAAGTCAGTCCTATTTAGAGAGACACAGCAAACAGGAGCACCTCTGCCCACCCCGAGCTGCCTGGCCACAGACCCTAAATTGCCCAGACCTTTGAGGTGGGTCTGCCCTCTTTAAGGACCTCCACCATATTGCTAGGGCCCAAAAAAGACCCAACATAAACATTGAGCAGAAAATACACACTGAAAGTAATTGAGAATAAGTTAATCAGACAGAAAAAAAAAATATTTCAAAGACTTATTAACAGCTCTTCCCCCGCTCAGGATGTCTTTGCAGGCAGATCCTTGCTTCCAAACTTGTTTTAGGCAAGTGACTCATTGATTCCAGGTTTGTAGCAAACTCTGCACAGCCACTGCTTGTCCCCGGAGATCTTCCCATTCCACTTTCTCCTGGCTCTTTGATCCCTGTCCCTCACTGCAGTCTCTCTGAAACTGCTGGGGTTGCAGGTTCCCAGCTCCACCAGCCCAACCCTGATGCCTCCCATCCTGTCCTCTCCAGCACCTCCTTCCTGCAGCAGGCTCAGCAGGGATTTACCCTCTCTCCATGGTGTCCCCCCTGATCCAAACTCCTTTCAGGAAGGCGAGACAGCTGTGAATGTGTCTTCTCCACCCAAGATGCTTCATACAGGTCCTGGTGACGGCAGAGAGTAGGTGGGTGTGCATTTGGGCAAATTCCCATGACAACTATAAATTGCATTTAGCAGACAGGGGGGTAAGATTGGATAAGGATTTAACACAAAGCAGTTCAAATCTTTTTGAGAAAGGGAGCCTAATTATCTGGATTTCGTAATTACCAGCCCTTTTATAGTATACACTCATAAAAGGCAGCTGGAACTTGGAATTACCTATCCAGAGCAGTTCACCATATTGTTGCTTCTGTGAGAACAATATGTTATAAACCACATACCAGTTAAGTTGTTTTAATTAACCAATTATCTATTCAAAGTTTCTTGTAGCTCTCTTTATCTCTGTTCTTTAGCTACAGTACAATATGGAAATTAGAGTAAATTAAAGCACTTTATTAGACAAAATAGAATTAACAAAGAAAATAAGAAGTTACAGCAAACAAAACACAGGCCACCTGATCATGTTTGCAGCATGTAAAATGACGACTTTAACTCTAGTTGTTAAAAAATGAATTAAATCAGTTAATCCAAGTCATCCTACGGTTGGGCTGCCAGAGTGAGCTGTATCTGCAGCCTGCTGGTGGGGCAGATGGCCACTGGAAGAGCACAGAGCCCTCACCAGCACCGTACGAGCTTAGGACTGTCTGCAGGACACTATCTGTGCCTGCGTGCCCTGTCCCACGTCAGACTCCCACTAGAAATGGGACCAGGACTGACAGGACTTGAGGCCTCCTCCAAGAAAGCTGGGGAGGGACTTTTTATGGGGGCATGCAGTGATAGAATGAGGGATAATGGCTTCAGACTGGAAGAGAGGAGATTTAGATGGGATCTCAGGAAGAACTTCATTGCTGTGAGGGTGGTGAGAGCCTGGCCCAGGTTGCCCAGAGAAGCTGTGGCTGCCCCATCCCTGGAGGGGTTCAAGGCCAGGTTGGAGGGGGCTTGGAGCAACCTGGTCTGGTGGGAGGTGTCCCTGCCCAGGGCAGGGGGTTGGAACTTGATGGGCTTTATGGTCTCTTCCAACCCATGGCTCTGCAGCCAGCTTCTATCAAAGTCCCCTTAAGGCCATGGATTCTCCGGAGTGGTACCACAAGTCTTGCAAAACACGCATATGATAATACTCCACACAAGACCCATCAGCTGCTGTCTGCTCTCAAACCACAGCTGGAGAATCTCCCCACCTCTTCCCTCCCCACTGTCTGAAATAATCCTGTTTTCAGAGCACTCATCTGTGGCACCAGGCAAACCCCATCCTTCCCTGAGGACACAAACACATACTCTGCCTCCAGGCAGTTTGTTACTCCCTGGATGAGGCTTGCAAGCAGCGCTTAATAAAGCATCTAAAATCAGACAGGACTGAAGAGGGCTGCCTCTCTCCAGGCCTTTCCTCCTGGCTTGGGGTGTTTGTGGACCCCTCCGTCAGGGTTCAGGACTTCTCAGCCACATCGTGGTGGTTCAGGTTGTTCACAGCATGACTACCGGGTCGAGCCAGGCAGCAGCTTTCCATGAAAGCAGGTTTTTGATGAGAACAACACATGCAGTGAGCAGGCAGAGACTATTAACAGACAAAACCGGGCAAACTGAGGATGTGATTGCTGCCAGGCTTCATGTTCGCAGGTTGTTCTTCGCATCGGCATTGTTCCTGCACAGCAGCAGCTCCTCTCCTCGTGAATCAAGGAGAGCCTTAAAAACTGAAGTCCCTTGCAAGGCTTTAGCTAAGGTATGTGCTTTCAGAGAAGTATTTGGACACAAAGAGTCGTCTTGTCACTTGGGTAAACAAGACACAACTATCAGGCTCGGTTTGGGGCTTATCAATTGGAACCAGCATGAAAGTGAGTTCTCCAGCTCCGGCTTGCAGTCGCAGTGACTGGTTTCTCAAGATAAACCAGGAGTGCATTCAAGTACTTTTCTCTCAAAGTGATATGAAAGTCACATTGTTGTTACTCCACATCTTACGAGCTGGTTCCCTAAATAGGATTTCAGAGAAACGAAGTTAATGGGATGCTCGCCTTGGATGCGATTGGAGGCATTACCAGATGGATTGATGGCTGTTCCCCACCCCCCACCACCCCCTGTTTTCTTTGGGATGCTTTGTGCTCCAGGGGGAGGAGCTCTGAGCAAAGTGCTTTATTCGGTCTCTTATGGGCAATGCTTCTTCTCGGCAAAGCTGGCATTTGCTGATCAGAAAGTGATGAGGTGGGTAAAAATTAGGAGATGCCCTCCTGGGGCAGCGACACTTCCCAGGAAGGGGTCAGTATATTCTGTATTTTGGCTGGTCTGTGTTTCTGGGAATATAAAAGGAGATGTGTCCTACCAGTTTGGTTAAGACAGCTCCAGTCATCTCTGACCCCTGATTAACTGTATGGCTACAAGTTACCCTGGGATGCCTGTTAATTGAGGCGCCGACCAATAATGATTTCTGCAAGGTGCGGGCTTGCTGACCTGCTAACTGGGAGGCCACCCTGAGCTGTCTTCAAACATCCATCTCCGGCGTGTTCAGACATCGGAACCGGCCGGAGATCTCCATTTCAAAGCCATAACAAGGTCCCCTGATGATTCTCCCCCAGCTTGCAGGGACACCGCTGATGGCAGGGAGCCGGGGGGCTGCCTCTGTCCCACCACCCTCAGCCCTCCCTCACCCACCCGTTAGACCCACGCCGTCGTTACAGGTAAAACAGGAACACCTCCTTTGCGGAGCTACGGATTTATTGTCAGTCTAATTACAGTCTTAACAGTCCAATCAAAATATAACAAACAGTTATTATCCCAGTTACAATAATACTAAGACTCTGAATTAATACGGAAAAGCATCATTAATAATAGAGTCATAAAAGCCCAGCCGGTATCTGTCTCAGGTTATGCTCACCCTTCTGCTCTTCTTGAGCCTGGTGGCATTGGTCCTCCTGGAGCAGGAGGTGGGTCTGGGTGTCAAACGGGTCGATGGCATCTCGAGCCATCACCAGGATGAGCTCAGGGTGGCTGCAAGGACCCCTTCCTAGGGTGCTTGGTGTTACCTTCAAACCTCCTCTTAATGCAGCCAGTTTTTTTGTCACTGCTAAAGTGTGCAAGTTGCACCAAAAAAAAAAAAAAACAAACCCAGCTTCAATTAATGTAAAAGGTTGTTTGTTGTGCAGTTACCACTGAGGTTTGCTGCATCCCCATGTAGCGTTTGCAGAGCTTAGCTGAAACACGCTGGGCAGTAGCCACTGACCAACAGGGATTGCAGCCAAAAAGAGCTAAAACCAGCTCGTGGGCCACGGTGAGCCCACAAGTCCCATCAGTTTGCTCTCCAAGCACAAAGTCATGAAGATGATCAGAGGACTGGAGCACCTCTCCTATGAGGAAAGGCTGAGAGAGCTGGGGGGTTCAGCCTGGAGAAGAGAAGGCTCCGGGGAGACCTTGGAGCCCCTTCCAGTCCCTAAAGGGGCTCCAGGAGAGATGGGGAGGGACTCTGGATCAGGGAGGGGAGCCAGGTTGACAGGGCTTTGAGCAACCTGGTGTGGTGGGAGGTGTCCCTGCCCGGGGCAGGGAGTGGGACTGGATGATCTTTAAGGTTCCTTCCAACCAAACCATTCCATGATTCTAAGTCCCATTGCTTTTCTCTCCAAGCACAAGGACATTTCTGGGCCCTGCACGGAGAAAATCCCATTGGAAAAGACTGCATTTGGCCATTTCGGTAGCAATAGTTAATGGGAAACTCAGTGCAATAAACAAGCCTGTTTACTGCTTCATGAATATCCCATGCTGCTCTGGATATTGTTCCTAATGTTAGTAATACTATATTATAACATTAATTATAGTTTAGTTTAACATTATATTGCTTGTATTTAATAGGTTATATATATTAGAGAAATTAATATAAACATTTCATCTTCCTGCACTTATATGAGTTATTAAATATTAGAGCCAGGTATCTTTTAAAAGATTTTTTTTTTCTAGCAGAATGCTGTTTTGTCGAAAATGAAGCTTTGAACCAGAGTAGGGCTCTTTAAATGCTGTAAGGATTTAACAAAGGAAAGCCAGGCTGATGGCTTTTTGTTTTGAAATAACTCTTTATTTATGGACAGCTGTAACACAAAGATTTTTAACACCGGAATTGTATCGCGATGATTTGTTGCAGATGGTTTGATCCAGTCCCTGTTCTACCCTGTGAATGTGATAGGTAGTGAGATTTTGAAGGTTTAAGGACACTCTGGGAACTGGCTTTTGCCTGAAGTCCTTCTGCCTTTGGGCCTTGAGGTTCCAGCCTTAGTAGATGCTCCCTTGGGGACCAAGCTCAATTGATAGGAGATAATTGTGAAATCTGAAAGGGCTCCCTTATGTCTCTGCTCTTCCACTCCTGCTTCAAATGGCTGCAAGAGGGGTTTAGCTGTGGCTACACACTGCAGAGAGACTCTCATTGACTCCCTGATTTTAGTGCTGGAAAGGCCCATTAAATTACAGAGTCTGATGTTCTTCAGACCGAGGGTTGCTATCTGCTTGGGATCACGAAATCTCTCTAAAATCCCCTTTGCAGAAGGCACTGTTAGTAGCTTTTTCAAGGCAGAGGGGTGAGAGCTTGTTTTAGTAATATATTGCAAGCGTTCACACCACCCGAGCATCTGCTAACTGCCCTCAATTTTAGGTAAAAAATAATGGACTTCTTCCAGGGAGAAGCGTGTGTTTATAACTGCAGGCAATAATTAGAGGCTGGTGATTCAGGGTAGTGCAAAAGGAATAATAAAAAAAAAAAAAAAAAGAAAACTGTGGGGAAAAAGAGCTGAAAACTACCCAAGTAGTTGTTGTAGGATAAATTTAACCTTCCTGAAACTTATCCAGGCTGACATTTTTCCACCTCTAGAGAGTCACCATAGAGCTGTCTTAAGCCAGTATCCATTCTCCATGTCTTACCTCACCCTGGTCCCACCGTGAGGGAAAAAGAAAAAAAAAAAAAAAAAAAAAAAAGAAAACTGTGGGGAAAAAGAGCTGAAAACTACCCAAGTAGTTGTTGTAGGATAAATTTAACCTTCCTGAAACTTATCCAGGCTGACATTTTTCCACCTCTAGAGAGTCACCATAGAGCTGTCTTAAGCCAGTATCCATTCTCCATGTCTTACCTCACCCTGGTCCCACCACGTGCTCCTGCACCCGGGAAGAACAACCCTATTGGGCACCAGTTCACCTTATGAAGATGTTGCCCTGGTCTCCTTGGCAGCTGGAAGAGGTGGGTACACCCAGGGATCCCCACCCAACCCCTCTCTGCCCCCTGCCTTAGAAAGAGCTGGGTCACGTCCCCAGTGCCTTTGGCTTCATCTGCATCGACTGGAACAGGGTCCAGGAGACTCATCTTCTTGGATGAACCCCTGTCTCCATGTTTTCTCACACGCAGCACTCAATCCTCAGGTATAAGATTGATGCAGACAGCTCTTGGGCAGTTCCTGTGTGCCAGACACTTTAATCCTTCCCCTGAACACTGCAAGAACATGTTCACAAGTTTTATACAAACTTTTAATAGCTGATCCAAACAGGCTGGAAACAAGGTTTCTGAACAAGCAGCAGGGCTTGACCAGCACTATTAAAAAGTGATTTTATCCATGTTCACACAGGTCTTGGGTGAGGGAATGGAGAGTACATAGCATAAAACAGATTATTTTTTTTTTCTTTTTACAGGAGCTTTAGATTAAATAAGTTTGTGGTAGCTGGTAGGATAAATTAGATAGGAGCTGGTGGGAGATAGCAGGGAGGATTAGTGGGTGCTTTTAGTAATAATGCAGAGCAGGTCTGAGGTGAGAAATGTTACCCAGTAAGCTGGGGGGAACCTAAGCTCAATGGGAGAAGAGCTGAGGCCAGGGCTGGGGAAGGACTAGTCTAAAGATGATCTGCCTTTTCTACATGAGCATGGTGGTCACCAGCTCCTTAGCATACCAGTGTGATGGTGGCAACATCCACTGTTCCATTCTGCCACTGGAAGTTCCCCTTTTCTTTACCTTTTTTCCAGCAATGTGGTGCAATCTGGCAAAATCTTGCTTGGTAAATTTCTGAAGAAATCCAGGAGAGAACATTAATTCTGCATTTCCCTTCTTCATCAGATCACTGCCCTTTAAGTATGCTCATAAACTCATTTTGCTCTTGCGTTTCTTTGCAATATCTACAGAGAGAGGAATTTACACAAAACTATTTCTTTTTCCTGTGCGCTTCTCCATTCCATTGTTATTTGCATATTAAAAACGTGTTTGTCCCCCATTACTCTTTGTATTTCACCTTCACACTTTGGAGGAATTTCTTCAGTCCTCTCACCGCTCAAGAATACTCTTGTTTGGAGAACACAGTTTTTGCTAACCCTAGAGATGTCCAGACCCTTTGCAGTATCTATCGCTCTTCTTTTGCTGCCCTTCCTTGACCTGGCTAGTTGGACCAGACAAGTCACTCTCATTAGGTTGGCTATTAACTACTCAAACTCATTTGAGGCTAATTAAATGCAACTATAAACAGTTGTCTCCCTGCCACACAGTTCCTCTCAAGGAAAGTGTGCCTTTCCCAAACAGTGATTTTGCTTTGACTATAACACCTGTGGGGGCATAGAGTCATTTTCTAAGGAAGGTGAAGATGTGCTACACACCCCCTGATGGCTCTAGTCTTGTTTGTGGCCTTCTGCAAAAGCACTTCCTTGTCTGGTCTTGTCGCTCTCCTTTTAAAACACTAAAATGCAGCAGACAGGAGCCAGAGTGTGCTTGTATGGACACTTAATTTGAGGTTTACAGTGCCTAGCAGTTGCTTCCTGAGTGCTAGCAGCGTGATTCAGTGTGGTGGAGTTGGGCGACAATGATGAGTAATCCAGAAAGCCACTGTGTCTACCACAGCACTGACCCTGCTCGGTGTTTTGATCAGAACTGCAGCACACAGGGGTTAGACCATACCTTTTATATTGCTGAGAAGCTATTCACTCCTTGGCAGGTTGATTTCTTTTAGACTCCCTGTGTCTGAAAAAAACAGCTCGGCACAGGCTCAAAGCGACGCTGGAGCTGTAGAGAAGGGAGAGCCAGATCATGCTGGTAGCTGGGTAGGTGACACAATTAATCGTGTCCATCAGAATAAATCAATTGACAAGAAGATGATAGTGGCATCAATTCTTTACATCTAGCAATACGCACATAAAGCCTTCTTCCAATGGCAAGCCTTGGTTGACCTGCCTTATGACCCCAAGGGTTCTTCAGTCCATCATTCCCCGAACTCATTCTGCAAGGAGATGTTCCCATGCTTTTGGTTTGGGACTGCCCGTATAACAGAGGCACAGCCCAAGAACAGAAGTAGCACCATGGTTTTACCTGTGCCCAAGACCTCTGTGTTCATGCTGGTGGACCTTCTAACTCTCATCCCCCCTTGGTCTGCCTGGGATGTGGTCACAGTGGTGACAGGACAAGAAGATCTCTCTGGCAGAATCTGAACACAGATGTTCTTGGCTGGGTCAGTTTTTGGGGTAGCAGTTAGGAAACTTGGTTTATCAAGGTTGTTGGGAAGGTGCTAGTTCGTTTGGGCATCCAAGACCAATGTGACCAAAGAGTGGAGGGGCCCCAAACCCCTGTTTGCCTTCAGCAGAAGTTCTATCCTTTCTGAAGTGAGGATGGGAGGGCAGAAAGTCCAGGTGACAAACTGAGAGAGATGAGGTTTGTAGGTAGCATCACAGCTCCACAGCCATGCCTTGATATCAAACCAGTAGTTTTCCACCTCTCTCAGGGTATTACTTCAGCTGGGGCCGCAGGAAGCCCCCCTCAAACCTCCCCGTGTCTGGGTATTCACATGGGATTCCCAACGCTGCACCGAGTCTCATCTGCTGGGGCCTGATGGGCCTGACGGGCCTGACACCCGCCTCTTCCTTCCCGTGGCATTTATCTCTGCAGGCCGCCCCGACGAGCCAGAGGACAAGGAGCTATTTTGGGTGGTGAAAGGCTGCCTTGACACATTCCTGCAGAGAGCCTCCCCCAGCGCCCGTTGAACTCGGGCGAGCTGTCGGAGAGAAGCCGGCTAATTAGCAAAGATCCTCGCGCTGCAGCCGGGAGCAGAAAGGGTGTCTCCGTACACGGCAGTGACAGCTCCGGCTTTGCCATTTCTGTCCCAGCTTGTTTTTATTGAAACTTTGCGTAGATGCGGAAAATGCACAATTAGAGGCTGTTAGGTGATTGATTTCTGGGCGCAGGGGCCCTTTCCTCCTTGCCTGGAAGGTCTGGCAGGTATTATTTAAAGAGCTAATGAATGTTAATGGGCACATTATTTGCAAATCTTGAAGTGGAATATTAGATCAGGGCTCCTGTGTGTCATGGTAATCAGCTTTCCCTCGCTCGCTCTGGCTCGGGGGGGAAACACCCTGCAGTTGCTTTGTTGTATGCTTTTCAGATTAATATCCTTTTTCCAATCCAGCAGCTTTTCTCTGGGTGTTTTAGTTAGAGAAGCAGATGGCTCGCATGCTGGCATTTGATGCCTGACCAAAGGGATTGTCCTGCTCAAAAAACCTCCCCGCCGGGAGCAGGAAGCTGGTTCCCTGCTTTGTCTTCTCTTGAGGGAGGGGCAGGAGGGGGGAAGGCGCTTGGAAGGAGGCAGGGATGGGTTGGCTTGTCCACTCCACGGCAGCACGCCTGTGATGGAGGCCAGGGGCAGGGACAGACAGGCAGCATCTCTTCTGCTGGTGAACCCTCCTCTGGATGGGGATGGGCTGTGGGAACCCCAGGGAGCAGCTCACATGGTGAGCAACTGGATGGACTCCCCGCTGCTGCTTCCAGCTTTTTGCTCCAAGCTGCCTTTCCTCCAATCCTTCCCAAGTTTATCTTGTCTGCTGCCATCTCTTATCCCCAGTGCCCTCCAGTGTGCCCACATCTACCCAGAGCTGTCTGCCAGCCAACATGGGTCTGCCATCTCTTATCCCCAGTGCCCTCCAGTATGCCCACATCTATCTACCCAGAGCTGTGTGCCAGCCAACATGGGGACCAGTCCAGACCTCCAAGGAGGTTGGTGGCCCACCAGCCCACAGCCTCCTGGTTATTGAGCTGCTGCTCAATGCTATGAGTAAGGCTTGACTCTTCCCCAATGTGAGGACACGCTGAGAGGGTTGGGGGGTTCAGCCTGGAGAAGAGAAGGCTCCAGGGAGACCTTAGAGCCCCTTCCAGTCCCTCAAGGGGCTCCAGGAGAGATGGGGAGGAACTCTGGATGAGGGAGGGGAGCCATAGAAAGAGGAGGAAGGGTTTGACACTGCAAGAGGGGAGATGGAGCTGAGATGTGGGAAAGAACTTGTTTGGTGTGAGGGTGGTGAGAGCCTGGCCCAGGTTGGCCAGAGAAGCTGTGGCTGCCCCATCCCTGGAGGGGTTCAAGGCCAGGTTGGAGGGGGCTTGGAGCAACCTGGTGTGGTGGGAGGTGTCCCTGCCCAGGGCAGGGGGGGGCACTGGGGGGGCTTTAAGGTCCCTTCCAACCCAAACCATTCCATGATTCTATGAATGTGTTGATCTGGGGACCTCTGGCCTTAGCGGTGGCTTTGACTGCTCTGTCACCTCCAAATGCCTGGCAAGCTGCTGAATAGCACACAAGTGGTTTCTTTCAGGAAGCCAAACCAGAAGACAGGAAATAATCACAGGTGACTTTCCAAATGCCTCTGCTGAAGCCTTTCCCAAGCATCGGCTGAAGGAATGAAGCCACCGTGCAGTGAAAAGTACCACTCTGCCACGTATCAGGAGGTGCCCGGGGAGAGTGTTGCTCTGTAGCGTCCAAAGTGAGCTGCAAAAGCAGTGAGTTGTGAGGTTGCACAACCTCTGGGTGACGTGAAATTGTGATTTAGGTGCTAGACTTGCCTAGTGTTCGCTGCACACGCAGAGGACCCTAGCAAGAGGAGCGGCGCCGTGGGAGGTGGCTGCTGCCCCAGGTGCCCGCAGGCACGATGCAAGTGAGTGATGGGGCAAGGCAGGCGGTTTGCTGCCACCATAAATCAGCAGATTAACGATGAGAGAAGATACATAACCTAGCTATATATTTCCAGTACCCTTCTGCATGAATCAGGAGGATTTCTGCCTAAGAAGGGGAAGAGTTTTCTGCTCTGTAGTATACTTGCTCTGCTGCCTCCAGGCTTCTCAGTATCTACCCACCCATTCTTCTCAGCTCATCGGTGCCAACCTACTTTGTATTAACAGCAATTCAAATGTTAACAGCTGCTGTCCATGTTAATCAAAAAGAAGCTTAAATACAAGTATATGATTACTGTATGAGCATTGTCTAAATGATACTTGGTTGTGTCTTAAGCTAAAATAACAATATACACTTTTATCCAATCCTGATACGTTTATAAATATATTTAAATGGATATAAATATTTATAAATAGTTTCTGTAATCTTCTGTAATTAGGCTTTAAGCTCTGTGACAGACAGCATCTGTTTGATCTGCGTGCGCTCTCGGCGTGTGTGTGTGTGTGTGTGTGTGTGTGTGTGTCAGGTTTCTCTAATAAAAGTGTCGACGTCGGGCAGATGCCTCTGAAGGGAGCCAGCATCCTTGCTCCTTCCCTTGGGAGAAGGCAGCCTGGACCTGGACCAGCCTCCTGGGTCCAGGAGGAGGTGAGGAAAAGCCAAGCTGGGAGCTTGTAGCCCCTGCCCAGAAGCTGCAGAGCAGAGCAGGGGGCAAGGGAAGGACAAACAGCCCAGGGCTGCTTCAGGTCTCTGAGTTATTGTCAGCTGGAACCAGGCCTGGGAGGAAGGACCAGCCAAGAAGGACATGATGGGTGGGGAAAACTGTTCATAAAACCTTTTTATTTCTGCTCATAACTCTTTTCATTTCTACTCTGTTTGACTTGGTCGCTTCGAGCTATCTTCATTTCAGAAGAAAAGAAAGTGCCCTAATATACAGTCAAACAAAACTGACCCTTTTTGCTCCAAAAGCCTTTTGGGGATGCTCTCATTGGGTAGAATTTTCTCAGGGCTAAAGGCACCTGCTCGCTCCCTGGGACCAACTGACGAGCGTGGTGGCAGCAGGGCAGGATGAGCCATAGCCACACGATGCCACCAGGAGCTCCTGCAGGTACCTCCCTTGCACTCAGGTCCCAAAGTATCTGCTGGGACAGAGCTGGATGTCTGTCTGGATTGTTCCATGCTTGTCCTCTTACAGCTCAGGAAAGGCTGAGGTCGCTTAGATGGCTCTTGGCTATTCAAGCAACACCATATCGTAGCACAAAGCAGTCAGAGGAGGCTCACAGAATGATTTGGGGTTGGAAGGGACCTCTGGAGATCATCTAGTCCAACCCCCCTGCCAGAGCAGGTCCACCTACAGCAAGTTGCACAGAAACCTGCCCAGGTAGGTTTTGAATGTCTCCAGAGACAGACACACCACCACCTCCCTGGTGGTACCTGGAGGGCTCTGCCACCCTCAAAGTAAAGTTTCTCCCCCTGCCCTTGGCCTGTTTGTCCAACAAACCTGACCAGGTAACCACCTCTCTTCTACCATGAGAAGAGTGTGTTTTTCCTGTGGCCTCAGGGACATCTTTTTTTAGGAGGTGGAGGGGCCTTTGCTGTCACCCAGGCTGAGGAAGAGGACACGGAGGAGGATGGGGAGGTTTGTTTCTGTAGGATGGAGACAAGCACTGGGAATGGGTGGAAAAGAGAAAGTGGGGCAGGTCAGAGCAAAGCCAGACCGAAGCTGGAGCCTGGGGCTGTGTGGGAGGGGGAGACCCATCCAGCAGAGCTGGGTTGGCTGTGCCTGGGCACCGGGGTGGGAGGAAAACCCTTGGGAATAGGGACTGACCAGACTCTGGGTCCCCATTTCCATCCCTGTTCTCGAGCAGGGGCACTATGCTGCTCTGTGGTGGACGATTGCCTATTCCAATTTACATGTTTAAAAATGCAGGAGAACAGACTGGAAAAAAAAAAATAATAATCAAATTGCAGACTGAAAAGTTGCAGAATGATCTTTGCTTTGCGGCTTTGACTTGGGCCCTGGCTGTGTATCTTTAATCTTTCCGAAGTCTTTAATCAGAAGAAAATCTGGCTTATCCCTAAAGCCCAGGGTCTGAGCCCGTGCAGTGCAAACAGAATCCTCCGGAGCCTCCGGGAGGAGATTGCAGGGAGAAGGAGCAAACAGGCGGCTGCGGCTGTAGCTCTACAACCAGACAAGGACGTCACCGCACAGCAACAGCCAGGCACGCCGTCCAGCGGGAGCCTCTGGATGCAGAGGAAGAGAAAGCGATGCTCCAGGCACGAACGGGGAAAGAAATGAAACTGTGGCAGCTGTGAAGGAATAATTTTAAAAGGGGGAGTTTGGAAACCCTGCGAAATGTTGCCCACCCTCACCTGGAGGGAAACCTGCTGGTCCTCGTGAGCCTGGATTTATTTAGGGGTGGTGCTGAGGATTTGCAGGAGGTCTGGGTTTGGTGGTTGGTTTTTTTTGTTTTTAGAAATGGGGCAGCGTGGCTTGATCCCAGTCTGCCAAGAGATCACACAAAAACACGTAGAAAAAATGAGAAACCAGCAGAGCCCCTGCAGCCGCCCAGGATATATCAGCAACGTCAGCCCCACCAGCACTGATTTTTAGTTTAAAGCTGAGTGTGTCTCCCTCAGACCTTGCCGGGACACATTTTTTTGGCATGAACAAGGCTTTCCCCACTGCCTTAATGGAGAGCAGATTTGCTTTACAAGTGTTTTCAGGCAGAGCTAGCCGGGGTCAATGGTGGATCCTTGCTGGCATCTGCCTGCGCTACCCAGTTCCTGCTGCTGGGCTCCCCTTCCCTCCTCTCCTCCCTTGGTGAATGCTCCTGGCAGTTTTTAGCTGCGATTAAAAAGCTCAGCGGAAATGATGAGACCTGGAAATAATCCTGCTTTCAGCCTAAAACATGGGAGAGGGAAAGGGACGTGGATTTTCACAACCTTCCCCCCCTGTCGTCACACGCTCCTGGCTCCTCTGCGGGTGGTGGGATGTGAGGGGCCAGGGCAGCCTTTGCAGGCACTATTTCTGGTTCACAGAGTATAATGGCAAGTTGCAATCCGAAAAGAAACCTGAAAAACACTTAATATCCTTTTATAGGATAATAATGCAACTGCATTTTTGTTTATTTTAAAATTCCCTTAAAACAGCAGCCCTGGTTCAACTGTCGTGAACTGAGAAATGGAGAGGAAGGGTCTGGTTTTTAATTTAGAAGATGTGAAAAACAGGTTTGGACAATTTTAAATTACTTTTTCTACTCAGGAACAACCTGAGGCTTTTAATTCCTTTTTAACATTGTCTCACTTAGCTGGAATAATACTTATTTCACCAAAAAATATGAAGTCAGTCTGGTGAGAGGGTCCACCTTGCAAACAGGCTCCTGATCTGCCCACTACGATGTGGTGGGATGAGGCCCTGGAGCCAGGTCCCAGCAAAAGCTGGGATGCATTGCTCCTCTGCAGGGCTCGGTGACACCCCCAGATGGCCAGGGTAATTCCAGAGACCCAGGGGGAACATGCCACCACTCAGGGGCTGCAGAAGAGGATCAGCATGCAGGCATCCACACAAGCTCAGGTTGCCACAAAAGAGGTCCCAGCCCAAGACCCGTGGCTGGAGGAGAGTGAACTGGACCACCACCAGGACACCTTCACAGACATTCTAAAGAGAGGTGAGACCACCTCAGAGCATTTAAGTGGCCCACAGCTGCTGTTTCAGGAGAGGATGGGAAAGTGCCTGGTCTTCCCAAGCTCTCCCTGCTGCCCTCTGTGTGATGGGATGGCACCTGTGGGAGACAGCTCTGTGGGGTTCATCCATGGGAGCTGCTCCTGCCTGTGCAACTGAGCTTATTTCCAACAGCCCAGCTCCTCATCAGGGTTTTGCTGGCTACCAGGATCAATGGGGCCAGCAGAAGGAACCATGTGTGCCCTCAACACTGCCCTACTGCATCCCCCTCCTGTCTCCCCACCTTCCCACCCTGGTTCCCAGCTCCTCTTCTCTGTGCTTCAAGGAAACATGGTCTGAAGGCACAGGGACCATTGATCTCCCCGCTGCCCTTTGCAGGGCTGCTCTCTGGGAAGCTGGTGTGTAACTGAGGAGAGATCAAAGTCTGCCTGCCCCCAAGAGCTCCCAGGCTATGCAAGGGTCAGTAAGAAGGGAGAGAGGAGGATCTTCACACCTAGGTGACCAGCATCCCACGGGAGGAGGCATGGTGGAACAGGACCAGCACAGCTGGGTACTCAGCTGGGGGGATGTAGAGATGGGAGAGCTTGGAAAGAAGATGGTGGAGTCAGCTTCACAAACATGGGAGACTGTCTGAATCTTGCCCTGGTATATACCTTGGGGAGAAAGGTGTCCAGGATAGCCAGGCACATGTCCTACCCTTTGGGATGAGACAGAGAGGCCAAATAACCAAGCCATGGTCCGGAGCATGGTGGGGGAGAGCTCTTCAACATACACCAACTGGGGGATTCTCCAGTTCTCAGGGCTGGGGCAAGTCGGGAGAAAGGTGTCCAGGATAGCCAGGCACATGTCCTACCCTTTGGGATGAGACAGAGAGGCCAAATAACCAAGCCATGGTCCAGAGCACGGTGGGGGAGAGATCTTCAACATACACCAATTGGGGGATTCTCCAGTTCTCAGGGCTGGGGCAAGTCCTCAAGAATTGCAGTGAAACACCACAAACGTTGAAGTAGCCCTCTTCCTTTGGATCTGGGGGGGTTTGGCAGTTTTCTATTGCAAGAGCAAAACATGTTATTTTGTACTGTTTTCTCATATGGATTTATTTCCTATCACATATGAATCCAGGTAAAGCCCTGGATGTTCATGGACATGCCCATCATTAGGAGCAACCGCTCCTAATGAAGGGGCCAACTGCCACAAACCTTTCTTTTGGGAAAGGGGTATCCTGGGTGTGTCTTTCTTTCAGTTAAGGCAGTCAGAGGAGGACACTACTGTGGTTTTATCCCAGCCCATGGTGTTTCCATGAAAATCAGGGGGACAGGGTGACCCTCATGGTGCCCACAGACCCTGAACCATGAAAGCATTGGCAGAATAGGCCCACCAGAATGGGACAGAAAGCACGTGCACCAGTGGGGCAAGTGGAGGAGTGGGCCGGACATTAGTTAGTGCAGAATAAGACAATGAACAGTAAATATTAGAAAATAATAGACCCCATGAGGGTTTAAATTCAACATCAATGCAAAAGGTTGAGGCTACATCACCGCACACCTTACCACCAGGTAACTCTTAACTATTATAGCCATCAGGAAGATGAAGGGGCCAAGGGGGTGGAAATCAGCCCAATACTGGGAGGATTCAAAATGTTCCCATAGAGAAATGGGTAGGTCATAGAAGCATAGACTGGTTTGGAAGGGACCTTAAAGCCCCCCCAGTGCCACCCCCTGCCCTGGGCAGGGACACCTCCCACCACACCAGGTTGCTCCAAGCCCCCTCCAACCTGCCCTTGAACCCCTCCAGGGATGGGGCAGCCACAGCTTCTCTGGCCAACCTGGGCCAGGCTCTCACCACCCTCCCACCAAACAAGTTCTTCCCCACAGCTCAGCTCCATCTCCCCTCTTTCAGGGTCAAACCCTTCCCCCTCCTCCTAGGGCTCCCCTCCCTGATCCAGAGTCCCTCCCCATCTCTCCTGGAGCCCCTTGAGGGACTGGAAGGGGCTCTAAGGTCTCCCTGGAGCCTTCTCTTCTCCAGGCTGAACCCCCCCAACTCTCTCAGTTGGTCCTCACAGCCAAGCGGCTCCAGCCCTTGAATCATCTTCGTGGCCTTCCATTGTACCCCCGGAGACATGGGGTCTAGATGCCTGGAGACAACATAGAAGATAACTCCTTCTAAGGACATTTAGGAGAAGCAATGGTAGATTTAATCCTGAGCAGGCCATGAGGCTAATTTAAAATGTTATTATTGAAGAGTCCCTCTGTAAAAGTGTCTGCAATGTACTTAAACTCAGTAATATTGTAGGAATTTTAAAATAAATCCGAAAAGTTCATTGTGACTTCATTTCAAAAAGGGTATCCACATAAAAGTGGAGAGGCTTGTTAAAAAGAAATTAAAAGCAGCCGCCAAAAGGGTAAAATTTTTCCAGGGGACATAGACATTGTTTAAAGAGCTTCTATTAGATGATGAGAGCAAATCTATACAATTATCAAAAGAGACTTTAAAAGGGCAAAAAATTAGCTGTTCTCATTAAAGAACCGACTAAAGGAGGCTGTCAGAGGTAAAACAGTATCCTTCAAAAAGTAGAAGTCATGTTCAAATGAGGAAAATAAAAAAAAAAAGAGTGCAAGATGACAAATTAAACGTAAAACTACAACAAAGGAGACGAACCTTTTTTTGATGAGCAGGTTTCTGAGGTGTAAAAATCTAGTAATAGACCCTTTTTCTCAAACCCCTCAGCAGCTGTGGAGTTCCCCTGGGGCTCTTCCCACCACGGAGGCCCCCTCCTGAAATCAGCCGTGGTTGGAAGAGGTTGGGGAGAAAACTGGGGAAATTAAGAGTATCAAAAGGAGGAGATGGCATTCAGGCCCAAGTCTGAAGGGTGTCTCATGTGAAGCAGCCATTTAGAGGTGGTGCACAAGGGACTGTGTAAGGTAATTGTGGTACCAGAGGAGCAGAAGGTGGTAAATTCAGTGGTACTTAAACCAGCCCCAGCAGCAACCCAAGGGATTGCCCAGCCCACCTCTGTGCCGGGCAAAGAGTCAGAAAAACATAACAATGATGTCAGTAGGCACAAGGAAAAATATGAAATAGTGGGGAAGAGTCGGTGCAGGGTTTGCAGAAGGAAGTCCTGCAACCCAAGCCCTTGGAGAGCCGGTGAGCTTGCAGAGCTTTTTGGCAAAAGCTTTGGAAAATTGTCTTAATCAGAGGCTCTTAAAGAAATTTAACCACTCTAGTGTCAAAAGAGAAAGTCCTCCTCTGTCTATTAACTGTGTAACAGTATGAAACACAAATTAGGAATAAATTAGATTTTGCGGTGGAATAAAAGTAGAGGGTCACCTGCAGATGAGGAGATGACCTGGAGAAGGAAAGGAAAACAGTTAGGGAATGAAGTTGCTAACAGCATTTCAATATTCAGAGTAGATGGTGAAAAGCTACGGCAGGATCCCTCAATACTGAGCAACCGGACAGTAAAAGAAGAGTGAAATTCAGTAGCAAGAGGTGCAAAATCATGTGGATTGGTGAATGCAGTCCCTTTGCACACGAACTAGTCGTAAGTCTTAAATGAGCTATTACTGTTCAGGAAAGGGAACGTTTTCCTTGCATACCCACGTTGCAGGTAGTGTTACGAAAACATCGCCTCAGTGACCTGTGATAGCCTAGAAAGTAAATCGAGTGTGGAAATTTTAGGGGGAAAGTGTTAAACGAAAGAGAAGAGATCAATTTGTCATTGTGCAGATCAATAATTCACCTGCTACTTAAATACTGTTTGCAAATCTGTTCCCTCCACTGGAGGAAAAAAAAAATGGACAGAAAAAAAACCCTAGAAACTAGAAAAGATGCAGAGAGAGGTGGGAAGGACAAGGGCTGGGGAATGGCTCTGTGGGTGGAGAGATTACACGGCCTGAGACTCTCCCCACACACTCTGTGTGGAGTGGAGTGGCACAGGAGAGATTATTCACAGTTCCTCGTAGCACAAAAACTAGAGGTATCAAACTATGGATCAGGATATTCGAAACAGGCAGGAAGAAAATGTTTGGGTTTTTTTCACCTTGTGCATAACTAAACTTCTTCCCCACAGGGTGTTGTTGTAAGGTGTGGATGGGCTGCAGGATAACTGAACCCAAGGGAAAGCATCTGCTGGGAGATACAGGGAGATGCTCTGTACCCCATTGGCCTTAAAACACGTCCCCAGGGAGACAGTTTGCTCTTCTTAATGTTATTTCTGGGTTTTAGGCTTCACGTAGGAATCCATCAGGAAACTCCTAAAATGGATGACCTTGGCCAACCTCTAATTTGGTCTTGAAGGAGAATGAGGAGGGGTCTACAAACACATGCTTCTGCATATCTATTTCAGACTGGAAACCAAGAGTCTGTCTTTAATATAGGAGATGGTATTTCAGGCTGAAACATAAGATCTTGAGAAGTTGTGTTAAGATTACCCAGAGAAGCTGTGGCTGCCCCATCCCTGGAAGGGTTCAGGGCCAGGTTGGAGGGGGCTTGGGGCAACCTGGTCTGGTGGGAGGCGTCCCTGCTCGTGGCAGGGAGTTAGAACTCAATTTTTAAGATCCCTTCCAATTCCAACCATTCTATGATCTTCCATATTGTAAGGGACATCCAGCTGCTTCTCTAAGGGGATTCCCCGCTGTACATCATTCTTACCTTCCATTATTGTAAGGAGAGAATCAGGATGATGGCTGAATTTCTTGAAGAGCCTTTGAGGAGGACTATTTCTAAAAACCATCTCATGCTCCAGGAAAGATGCAGCCCTAGGAGCAGATGAGCATGGGTGTCTCTGCACCCACGGAGGAAGGCAGCATCCCTGGGATGAGGGCCACGCAATGGCTTCCCATCTGATCCTCTGTGGAGCCGCGCTGGGTGCCAGCGTGAGGCTGGCAGGTCATCAAACACAGGCAGGAGAAAGAAAACAACAGGGCACAACTTCAAAGCACATTTCTAAAGCAAAACAGGACTCAAAGCACATTTCCACTGCAGCATTGGGGAAAAAAAAAAAATAATATTTTGCTTACGGACTGCAGATCTGCCACGTTCAGGTTTAAGCCATCGGCCATGGAGCAGCGGTGCATAACGGCGGCGGCGTAATTTTTCATTCCGCTGTCCCGAAAATGGTTAAACCATCGTTTGTTCAAGGTTAAACAACGCAACAAAAGTTCCTCTTGTGCTGAGTAGAAATAGGCAGATTTTCTGCATGAAAAGTGAAAGACATGAAGTTTCGAGTACTTCGCATTTGAATGGAAATTCCTGCGCCGCCCGCGCCCCGCCGACGATGTGCTGGTAATGAGGAATCAGCGCCGACAGGGCTGGGGACCCGGCACGGCGGCTGCCTGCCCGCGCCCGAGTGAGAAAATAATTCATTTTCCCCAATCGAAATTTGTTTCGGGAAAAGCCATTATTCTAAAATCAATGTAAACAAATCAAACGGCAGAGGAGAGCAGCCCTCCGGCGCGGGGAGCGGCCGCGGTGCACGCCGCAGCCGGCGATGGCAGAGATGGGCTGGTGGCGAGGAAGAGGACATCTGGGCTACAAAAAAGTTTCTGGTGTGTCCTGGTGCTTGGGACATTAAGAAATGCACGTTTTAATTTTAACCCCTTTTTCTCCTGCACACCCCATGGCATTTCCACCACCATCTGACACTCTAGGCAGGGAGATGTGGGGCCAACTTCTTCTGCATCCACCTCTGCAGCACAGCATGTATTCAGATTTATGAATTTATAAACACTGTAAATGGTGGTCTAGGAAACTTAGGTGGTTTTTGGGTGCTGAGACCAGGCCAGAGTGCACAGCAGCTCCTGGTGACGGGCTCTGCATCTGCAAGAGGGGTCCCAGGGATTAACCATCCCATTTGGATGCAGTAACCGAGCTGAAGCCCTCAGCAATATCCTCTGGCCAATTCTCACACACGCAGCACTTTTTTATAGCTCTCTCTCCACTGATTCACTGGAAAACAGAAATTTCTCAAATTCTCAGAGAAATAAGTGCCTTTTGTTTCGGTTTCTTCTTGACAGGCGTATTTATGATGATCACAAAGAAAAGATCACAACAAATCCTGGCAAAAAAAAAGGAAGGAAGAAGAACGAGCCGAGCTACAGATAATAAGTAACAAATCAGGAAAGGGAGGAAGATAATGGTTGTGATTAAAAATCAGATGCTATGAAATAAAGAACAATGGATATGAGGAGTAAAAGTATCCATTAAAAAAAAATCCATAGCCAAATGTGTTATAGACAACAAGAAAGCATTTTAAATTATCTGGAACAAAAGAAATTCTAGCAAAATTACGATGTTATAGATCCATTTTTTGATAGGTGCAGTAATGCTGTCAATAATAATGCAGACGATGCGGAAGAGCCCAAAAACCTGCTCTGTGAAACAATGGAGACGACATTTTTCCAGCTCTCGGTCCCCGTCATTTTCTATCCCAAAGGCAACTGCGTAGCAGCTACCAAATTGTTAACAGTTTAAAAAATGTTAAGCTGCAACCTTAATTAACTGAAATAATTATTAATTTTTAAAGGCTTTCAATTAATTTTTAAGCTAGTTTTCATCGGCAAGATCAGCCAACTTGTTTCTAAATTTGTGGAGAAAATAAAATCACTAAATATTTTAAAAGAATGACAGAATAAAGCTGGTGGGGCGGAGGTACCGCGGAGGGAGTGAAAAATGGGGCGATGGTGCGTCCTCAACCCCCATGACACCAGCTCGGGTGTCCCACTGTCCCTCTGTGGCTTCTCCCCACCTCCCCTGTGTGCTTAGGATGGGTCTACACTATAAACTACCCTCCTCTGCTTTTCTCTCAGCATCAAACATAAAATATTTTTTTATAAGCTGGGTTGGGGGGCTAAAATAAGCGTTTCCAAGAAGCATCTTGCGAGCCTGGTGTTTGCCTTTGAATCAGAAGAAGTTTGTGGTCCTTTTTGTTCCAGGAAAAAAGTTTTGAGACATTTTCCTTTGTTGGGTCACAGCAGGTAGAAGGTGACACGGAAGGTTTGACTCGGGATTTGTGAGATTAAGGGTTATTGCAGACATTCAGGGTTTTTTTTCTCAGTTAAATCACCATGACTCAAGTAGAATATCAACAAAACAGTTGCAGGGTCACTGTGGCCCTAATTTTATTAGAAATCTTGAAGCAATATAAAAGAACTGATGTCTAACCAGGGAAATTAAGAAGAAATTTTTTGCTGTGAGGGTGGTGAGAGCCTGGCCCAGGTTGCCCCGAGAAGCTGTGGCTGCCCCATCCCTGGAGGGGTTCAAGGGCAGGTTGGACAGGGCTTGGAGCAACCTGGTCTGGTGGGAGGTGTCCCTGCCCAGGGCAGGGGGTGGCACTGGGGGGGGTTTAAGGTCCCTTCCAACCCAAACCATTCCATGATTCTATGAAACTGTGCATTCCTCCTCCATGGAAATGCTCTGTGGAAACACGAGCAAACAAAATCGAATACCAGGTGATTTTGGGTTCCATAAGAGCATCTTTAAGAAATAACTTCCTTGAGCTCATCCTTCCTTCTAGCACACCACTTCTCTCATTTGGCCAAGCTGGGGAGGCTTTGCCATAGGAAAAGGATGATGAATTACTGGCAGGACTATGTTAAAACGGTGGTTTGGGTGGGAAGGAGTGTTTTGCTGCTGCTTTGTTTCTGCCCCAGCCAGTTCGGACCTTCCCATGACACCTTCCAATGTGACTAGTTGGAGTCAAACTCCCCAAATTCGCACAGGTCCTTGAAGCTTTGTAAATCTCAGGCAGTGAACTGGTCTGGAAGGGCCTCTGTGCTGCTACAGAAGCAATTAAGACCCACTGGTGTACCCTGGAACCCGAGGCTTTTGGCACTGCCAGCTGTCCTGTACTTCAGCAGGGCTTTGCACAACCCCGTAACACCCAGTGATGGTGGGAATGGCTGGAAGGACATCAAACATCCCCCAAGACAGGGCCACCGCTGTGCAAGGGCACCACAGGGAGCTGTAAGCCGGGAGCACAGTGTGCTCCTCTCTTGCTGCCCACAGGCATTGCATGAGATTTGGTAATTCAGGGTTTTTTAGGCCAGCGGGATCTTGGCTGCATCCACACGGAGGTTATAGGTGAGCCCCAGCCCATGCCCAGCCGCAGCTTCATGCTGGGAGAGTCATGGAGAGATCAGAGCGGGGATGCAGGTGCTGAAGTCAAAGCTTCAGCACACACTGCTGGGCCAGGAGAAGACCTGCCCAAAGTGCAGATGGGATGGCAACATCCATGCGTTGATCTCAAGCAACATTGTCGGGTCCCCGGTGTTATAAGGATACTTTCAAATCAAAGCAGAGGATGCTCCTCAAAGAAAAATGCATCAAGAGAAGCACTAGCAGGAAGTTTCTCTAGGTTTTAGCATCTTCCTTCTGGTCCCTCTCACTTGATATTGAAGACATTCACCATCTTCTGGCAATTCAGTGCTTACCATGGTGGTCCCGACACATGACATCATTCATTCTGATGCAGTACAAACATTAGAGATTTAATTTTTCTTTTTCTCTTTTTTTTGCCATAATGGAGTTCATTTTGAGTAGAGTTTGCTGAGCTGAAATATCTTTCATAGCAGGCAAATGTGTTTTCCTAAGCTGAGGCCAGAAGAGGGTGTATTTTGTCACCTGCACCCTGGGCTGCAGCCCCAAACTCCTTGTCCCATGTGCAGGCTGGGCTGCCAGGCCCCTGGTGGCAGGAGGAGATGGGTTAGTGATGAGGGACCACTGGTCTTTAACCAAGCCTGGCTGGGGACACATTGAGATGGCACCAACAAGGTGTTTGATAAGAAACCACGGTACCGGCTGGGACAGCACTGATTAAATCCATCCCCCAGGTGTCTATAAGATCTGTTCATTTTTGTGGCTTCTCCTTGCAAACTACAGCATGCATGAAGCTCTGAAGGCAGAGAGGCACATTTGGTGGTGCAGAGGAGGTTGGTAGACCTTTGTGTGAGAACCCGTTCCTGGGCAACCCAGGGTGTCACATCCCAACGCTTTTCCAGTGGGCACAGGCAAGGCTGTGTCCAGTCTCCCTCCAGGTATGGAGCATCCCACTTCCCTGGCCCCATACTCACCCTTGGAGGGAGATGTGCATTAGGTCTTCCCCAAGCCCTATTTCAAACCCTAATACCCTACTTATTTGAAAATAAGCGGGCTGAACTGTGGTCTCATCTCCCCACTTCCAGAAGCCCAGAAGATCAGCTCAGAAACATCAGCATCTCCATTTCCAGCCTGGCCAAGCTTGTAGAAGAAGCCAGAGAAACCACAAAAATAAGAATTTTTCTTGCCCCTGCAGCAATGGTTGTTATTCACCATCACCGGTGCGTGTCTCAGCCCAATCGCATGCCCCGGAGACACAACTCGGCGAGGCAACGCCACTCGGATCACACCCGGTGCCGTGCCTACGTGCCCAGCACCACACAGCACACGGGGACAGCAGAGCTGACAGCTTGTTCACACTTTGCACGGCACCAGCCCGTCCAGACCAAGGTCAGCCTTGGTGTGGTCACGCCGGGGATGATGCTTTTCCCTGGCACTGCTTGGCCAGGGTAGATGCCCACCAGCTGGGAAGGGTGAGCATGGGTTTTTCTGGCCACCAGCAGAGCCTTTCGATTCCCACCAGTGGGGCAACACTTTGAAGTGACTCACAGAGGGTGTGGAAGGACGGGCTCCCCTTGGACACGCTGAAATACTTACGTTGTACTCACAAGGACCTGGCCTGGCTTGTCCGCCTGTTTGCCCAACTGATGACGGCTTGATAGCTGCAGCGGGGAGCTTGTTAATTGAATTCCAAAGGGACTAATTACGGCAGGAATGAGAGAGCTTTCTGTCATCTCACAGGTTTTTCCACCCATCTGGATTTCGAGAGGGCTGCAGGAGCCAGGACTTGCTGGCAAGAAGCAGCTGGAGGAGCCTTCCTGCCCCAGCCTGTGGTGCTGCTGCCCTCCTGCCGGGCACAGAGAGGGGTGATGCCAGCTTTTGGGGAGATGCCGTCAGCTGTTTCCCTTCTCTGGCCACCAGAGAGGTGCTCAGCTCGCTGGGGACAGCGGGGTGTTAAGGTGAGCAGGAGGAGGTGTGTGCAGCACATGTTCCCTCCTGCTACGGGTCTCCTGGGTGGCTCCTGGATGGGTCCCTTTGGCTCCCCAGCTAAAAACAGACCAGAAAAAAGCATCAAGGGGCTGTGTAGCTCCCCATGGATGCCCAGGAGAAAGAGCATCTCTGGACTGGGGCAATTAGTGGCTCCCTTCCTGATAGCAGCATGTAGGGTGCTGTATTGCTGAGCAGCCACAATGGGCCAGGGCTTGAGGTGGCCACACCACCCCTGGGCTGGGCATCTTGGTGGCCATCATCTCCAGGAGGGCAGGCTGCCAGGGACGGGTTATGGGCACAGGGGGGTTTTATCCCCACTGTGCTGTGGGGGTGACTCCCCCGGGCTGGAGATGGATATGGGGAGCCCCAGGGTTGCAGAACCCCATCCCTGTGACCCCCAGGGAGCTGCTGAGGAGCGTTTCCCTTGGCCGTGAGCCCCAGCTCTGCTGCTTTCCCAGCCCCTGTCCTCAGGCTGCATCCTGCAACCCACCCAGCAGCAGCAGGGGAGCTGAGCCCCAGGGAGGTGACGAGAATTTCCTGGGTTTTAAAAATACATTTATTTTTATAGGCGTATATATATGAACACAATCCTTCTTCCTGCTTTCCGAAGCCGACGTTAACTCCATCTGTGCCAGCTCACAGCACAGACACACAGACAGCCACGGGCTGCTGGAGAAGCAGTGAAAGGGGCAAAGGACTTCCCCAACTGCCTTAGTGATTGGAAAAAAAATTTATATATAGATATATATATACTGAGCTGCTACATCCTAAACCAGCTCCTGGCCCTGCCTGTTTGACACTTTACTGACTGATACACGGTGCAGAAAATGATTCCTGGCTGTTTAATGGTGCTATCACCGTCAAGGACTCAAATCACAACAGGGATGTGCATTTTCTCCTGGCCCTGGCTGCATGTTTTGGGGACATCGTGGCAGTTTGGGGATGCCCTCCATACCATTGCACGGTGCTGCTGCTGCTACAAGGGTGGCAAGTGATATATTTTATTATTTTCTTTTTCATAAGGCAAGGAGAAGACCTGTCCCCCCATATAGCTGGAATACAATTTGGGGTACTCTGTGTGCAAAGGATGGGCTGTGCATGAATTTCACCTCCTTCCACCGAAGGCAGTGAGGGCATCGCTGGCCCTCGGGGATGAGAGGGGCTGTGCTGGGCTCTGGTTTGTAGTGCTGGGAGCAGGACCCACATCTCTGGCAGCCTCGGCCATGGCCCCAGATGTGTCTGCCCGGGGTCAGCCCCTTTGCTAATCGCTGTGTGCTCCTCTCCCAGCAGAGCATATGGCTCCCCGTGTGCTCCTGCCATGGCCAATCTCATACGGTGTCCCCACTCCCCTTAAGCAGCAGGTTATAAATGTCTAAATGCCTTGAAAAGCGAGTTACTGAAGGGTTTGCAGGGGGTATGGCAGGGGTGATGGTCATGGGCTGTTGGTTCCCCTGCCTTCACATTTTTGGGAACTGAAAAGTGCACAATACAGCCCAAACTTCCCCCAACTGTGCTTCCTGTTTGCATGACCATGATGGTTTTGAAGCACACGAACGAGGGACCTCTGAGGATGGGGAACTGCAGCTCCTGGAGCAGCTCTGGGTAAAACCTCATGGCAAGAAGAGCTGTCCCCAGAGGCTCAGGTTTTCGCAGAAGGAGCTTCAGGCCAGTGTACCCTGCATCACCCCACCACCACGGGTCTGGGGGGCAGGTGTAGCCCCAGAGAAGCTACCTGTCCCTAATTGCTGCCTGTTGTCTCCTGGGGTAGAGGCAGAAAGAGGTTTACAGACCCAAAACCAGGAGCTGCAGCTGGGTCATCCACCTTGGTGACTCCAGGACACCCAAGGGCATAACTTAAAAATGTAGAAAATACCTTGCTGGTGAAAAAAAACCCACAAGGTAAAGGTTAAGGGTGAATTTACTCGAGCTAAAGTTTAACAGAAAAGGGACTGAAGTGAGAGACATCTGCAGCGAAATAAAAGAAATCAAATTTTTAATGGATTTGCCTGTTCTTCAGGCTGGTTCCAAAAAGCTTAGAGTGTTCCAGGCAACAAGGTAATGAGTTGTTGAGATGTTTATACTGCTTCTGGACAGGACTGTGGTCCGGGGTATTAATTTTATTGGGAGGGGTTGTGTGATGCAGATAAGCTGCCTTTTTTTTTTCCTTGTGGTTATAATCAAACTCAGATATTTTTATCCCCCCAAAGGATTCTCATTATTTCTAACGTAGGGTTTTTTTCCCTGAGGGTCCTGCCCCACTTCAAAGGAAAGAAAGGGGTTTTTTTCTGGGGGCCAGCAAGGCTGCCTGGGCATGTGGGTACCCAGGGAGTGGCTGGGGGTTTGCAGGACTGAAAACAAACCTGAAAGAAAGGACCTACCTGCCCGGGGAGAATATTTCTATCCTGTCTCGTTCTGCCTTTGCTGCAATTGAAAAGGTTCAGCTCTCGGGTTTTGTGCTTTTCCTTGGGGAAAAGGTGCAGGCAGGCTCTCCCAGAGCCCGGCTCGGGGACCTCGCGGGGGTTTGCTGGCTCGTTATCAATAATAAAAGTGATGGTAATGAAACATCTCCGGGAGCTTCAGGTTTCGTTTCTGCTTCAGCTCTCCTGTCTCAAAGGTAAACTATTACACTGCCAATATTGAGTGCAGGGTTGTTTGAAAGTATTGCAGCTCCAGTTCATCAGAGGTCATGCTTTGTTTGATTTTGGCCAATTGGCAGTTCCCTGTGTTTGCATCTTCTCCTGGAAGTAAATGTCTTCTCGGTTCCTGTGCCAACGCCAGCAGTGGCCAAAGGTTTCCCGAGTGCTTGGGTGTATGGGGGGGTGGATCTTCACCACCACCACTCTGCCCTGAAGCTGGCCAGAGAAGATCCCAAGCCCCACTTCCAAGGTCTGACATTGACCTTCTTCCAGCATCTCTGGCTTCCAGGCTGGAGAACCTGGATCCAAGCCTCAGATGGAGCAAAACTACCTGAATCCAGCAGGAAAACATCATGTTGTGGGCAGACTTCTCAGCTGGCAGCAGCCCACATAGGGTGGCCAAATGTCCCAGGCACCTGGAGGAGGGACCAGGGTTAGGAGGCTTCAGCTTTGCCCCTCAGCACCCGTGATGGTCTTGGACGTGTCTCCTGCCCTGGGAAATGCTGGGCTTGTTCCACACCAACTGTCCATGGGCAGTAAGTTCAGCCTGAGCCTGCTGAACACATCAGTGTTTGAGTCCTGCCAGTGATGCCAGTCCTCTGGAAGACAGGAAAACCCTACAAGATCTTCCTTCTGTGTCCTCAAGAGTGATAACAGAGCTAAAAAAGATTTATCCGAAGCTAAGAGCAGGAGCAGTTTGGCGTTTTCTTCTGAAGAGTTAGGCTTCCAGGCTTTGGTTTTCAGATTGAAAGAAAAAATAAACGTATCTGGGGGGAGGCAGGCATATTTCATAAACAGTTCAGTATTGTCCAAAACACGACAGGAAGCCTCTATTTAAAATTATCGACGCAGACGGTTCCGGAACAGCCCCACTGTGCTCCCTCTTCATGGGGCTGCCAACAAAGCTGTGAACCCAACACCTGGACCTGGAACTGCCTCTCCATCTCCATTAAGGTCCCTTCACAACACGGGTTATTGCCGGGCATTGTTTGCATCTCTCGCTTTCTGACCGGTGATTGCTGCTGTCAGCTTGCTTTTATCCCATTTATTATATAGGTGGTTTTATTTGTTTTTATTGCTTCTTTCAACTTTCATCTCATCAAGGTGGGGTTTTTTTTTTTTTTGGGTTGTTTTTTTTTAATGAGTGTGGCTTTTTGGAACACATTTCGGGCAGCTTTTTAAATGGCCGTCAACAACTCTAAATTAATCCCTCCAATTATTCCAATAATTTTCCTCCCAGTCCCTAAACAATTTCAGCGGGGCCCTGTCTCCGTGCCCAGGCATGGATTGTGTTTGGGCTGAGCAACAAAATCAGGGCACAATAGACAACTGTAATAAGTTTTGTTTGGTGAACAGTTCACCCTAGCCCATTAGGAAAGGGGCTAAGGCAGCAATATTCTGCAGGCAATGAATACTGTGAGTCGGGAAATAATCAGGGATGTTTCTGCAGCTTCAAGGATGTGTGATGAGGAGCCCCCCGAGGTCCCCCAGGAACCATGACTGGAGCCACCACAGCCTGGAGTGTGTTTATCTCCCTCTGGGTAGAGTGAAACTGGAGCCGTTCGATCTCCATCGCTCCCTTTAGGCTACAGTTTGGGGACAAGGAGGAAAATTCTCCTCCCCTGGAAGAGGTCACTCAAAAATCCCCATTTCAGGATTTCCCACTCCCAGTCGAGGAGCAGCGAGTCACCCTGTGCTTTACAGGAGGGGCTGTGGGCTGGCTCCTGCCCCCCCACCGGCGCTTTCTTAGAGAGAAAATAAATCTTGAATTACCTTGTTTTCATTTCCAATAAAACCGCATGTTGGCAGTTGCCTTGGAGCTAATAATCTGACACGGTGCTGCGCATCCGTGGACGTTGGTGGTATGGGTGTGCTGGTTTGGTGTGCGAGACCGACAGTGCAGCACTATATTGTTGTTTTTCCTACCATTATATTGTGTTCCCGGCGCATCATAATAAAAAAGAAACATGAAGGGAGGCGATTTATCATAATAGCAAGATATAAGGCATAATAATGTAAATTATGCACATCATTAACCCCAACTCTTGCTCTAAAATGGACACAAATTCTGTAAGAAAATCATCTTTAGGTTGAGCCATGACAGTTTTCTCTGGAGGGCTTCCTTATAGGTGCTGGAAGACCCATGTGTCCTCTTCTCATGAGGTTTGGAGAGCTGGCTGAGAGCCCTGTTGATGCACCAAGAGCAGTACGAGGTGCCCATTCCTCCTGGGGGGCTGCAGGGGCTGCAGCACCCACAGATGCTCTCCCACTCCATGGGTAACTCAACAACAGGTCAGGCACCGCCGATGGGATTCACCAGGCTACGGTGGACGCGTCACCGTCACTTCCTCATCTATTCAGGGCAGATGAAGTCAACGGCACAACTCATGTCACCCTGTGGTAGGTGTCAGAAAAAGGTGGGGGAACGACACACCACCCCAAA
Organism: Calidris pugnax; assembly: GCF_001431845.1. Classification (NCBI taxonomy): domain Eukaryota; kingdom Metazoa; phylum Chordata; class Aves; order Charadriiformes; family Scolopacidae; genus Calidris; species Calidris pugnax. The sequence goes on along the minus strand of NW_015091017.1, from coordinate 862,607 downwards.
GTGCTATGTGTCCCCTCCAGCCATGTAGGAAGCCAAAAATAGCCCCTTCTGATGTCTGGCTTTGATGTCTAACGTTGCCAGAGGTGGATCCCATGCCGTGTGCTGTGCTTTCAAGAAATGTAACGGAGGAGGAGAGGAACTGGTGTTGGGTGCCTCCTCCTTTCCAGCTTCTCTCCTCACTCTTTACCCTCTTCAAAGAGGAAAGAATCGGTTTAAACTCCTTCATCAGATCACCCTCATCAAAGGCAAGTGGGCTGCAGCCTGAGTGGGATTTCCCAGCCCCCTCCCACCGCCTGGGTTCCTAAAGCTGGTTTAAAGCGACTTTAAAACCTCCCTGCATAGAATTTTCCCCTGCAAAAATTAGACCTCATGAAAATAAATAATTCCCAGAGGAAATTTCAATTTGATTACAAATATTGACTTGCTTGGGGGAAGTGTTTTTTAAAAGAAAAATCCATTTGGAATCAACATTTTCAAATTAAACATGTATATTCACTCTGTTATAGTACTTAACTTGGAAAAATACTAATTTTGTTTCCCGTGGTTGGGGATTTTAGGAGTTTCTTCCATCCATATTTTTCTGCAGGAGCTCAACAAAAGAGACGCCTTAAAATTGGGCAAAGCAGGGAAAAGATTTGTTTTAATTTTAGAGGATTAAAAAAAATGTAATATGAAATGTTGTAAATTGTTTTCATGCTCCTAAAAAAAACATAAAAATGCATAAACACGTGTATTAAAGCTGTAGCCCCGGGAGACGCCTGAGCTGCAGAAGAACCAGGCAGAGCAGACGTGGTGGGTGCTGCTCCTCTGTCCCCGTCACCTGGCTGCTCCCCTTTCCAGCAGGTCCCAGGGATGTTTGCGAGGAGGTGGTGGCCAGGAGATGTGGGAGATGAACAGACAGGTGGGAAGAACTTGGTGGTCCACCAGATTAATGGTGGCAACAAGCTGTGCATGGACTCCCTGTAATTTATGGGTTGAATCCGCGAAGACGGTGATCCTCCACACCTAGAGGTTCTCCCACAGATGCATCTGGGCCAACAGATGTTTGAATGGGTCACTGAACTCCGTTGTGGGCTTCACACCCCACCAGAGACTCTTCAGACCCTTCTGGGGTTTGGCCCCACTGGATAAAGCAAAAAGCAACTGCTTAGGATGTGTGTTTTTGGGTTTTACCCCCAGATTCCCTCTTTCTCTGCCGCGAGTGATCCTCCTGCTCATGGAAACACTGAAGTTGAGCTGAAACTCTTCAGAACCCTCAGACGTTTCAGGACATGGGGTGAATGCGTACTGCTTTTGCCACTTTTTGGATTAAAAAAAAAGGTAAGAAACCAATTTAGCTGCATAAAATGCAGGGGCTTTGTCAGGGGAGGGGGGAAATTGTTCTTCATACGAGAAGACCCTGGTAATCTCTGTGTCCTGCTCGTTTCTGGAGAGGAAGGAGTGGGCAGGAGGAAAAAGGAGCTGGAGGAACAGGAACCACCTTCTGATATAGACAAGGCTTCCACGCGTTGACGTTGGTCCTGCTGCAGGTATTGACAGGGGCCAGCCCTCAGCCTCTGCCAAAACAAAACAAACTAAAAAAAGATCACTAAAGAGTGATCTTTTAAAACTAAAAAGTGACCTTGGCTGGAGTTGGGGGCTCTCTTGAAGCCCGAACTGGGGGACAGTGGGGGTGAAGCTCTCCCTGGAGTGGGGGACCATCCCAGGTCCCCAGCAGATGGAGATGCTCAAGCTCGAGCAGAGAGGCTGCTCGCTGGAGGCAGCCGGGTTCCAGCCACAAATTGCTTGGGAGAGTGGAAGTGCTTTTTAGGAGCACTTCATTAACAGGCACAGATAAACAACCGCCGATGGCAAACGCAGAAAGCCCTCAGAACCAGAGCCCGTTTGCCCAGGCGACCTCCCCGCTGAGCCCAGCAGCCAATGGCCACAGCGAGAGGCACCGGGGGCCACGCTCCTGCCTCAAAATGGGCAAAATAATGCCTGAACTGTTTACCACAGCACAGGTGCCATTTCTGCCCCTTCCCAGCCCTGCCCTGGTGTCCTGGCTTGAGGTAAAACAGGCACAATTTTCTGTTCAGTAATTTTAGTTTCCAGCTAAGCCTCTTCTAACTAACTGAACTCCCTGGAAATTAACGGTGTGATTTTCTGGTTCTAAGCCTCTTCTAACTAACTGAACTCTCTGGAAATTAACGGCCTGTTTTTCTGACAGTGTCCACTCCCGGAGCCATTAAGACCTGATTGTTTCTAATCTATGCCAAGGGGTGGTACCTAGAGAGGCTCTTGCTTATAATTATTTCTATAACAACCAAGGTCATACAACTTTGTTATTTGCCCTGTTGGAGGGTCGGAAGCGGAGAAGCACAGAGGGGTTGTGGACAGGAGAGGTGACCCAAAAATGGCCAGCAGGGTATTCCATCCCATCATCACCAGGGTGAGTACACCTGTTGGAGGGTCGGAAGCAGAGAAGCACAGAGGGGTTGTAGACAGGAGAGGTGACCCAAAAATGGCCAACAGCATATTCCATTCCCATCATCATCAGGCTGAGTATGGAAGCTGAGGGATCAAAGGGGCAGCTCTCTTTTCTTCAACGGCCAGCATTCAAGGAGGACCATGTTTCTTCCTCTGCCTTTGGTCCTGGTCCGTGCATTCCTGACTCCGACTCCAGGATCCAACTCCCATCCATTGCTGAGTCCAGTCTGGGACTTCCCCAGTGCCTGCCAGTGACAACATCCTGGGAACCTGATACGTTTTTTATAGATATTGTATGTTTTTCATTATTTTCTTTTTATTACTTTATTAATATTTGCCTTACAGTACTTTGGTTTTCTTTTAAACTCATAAGTGTCTCCCTGCAGGGAGATGCTCTCCCGTCTCCGAGGGGAGAGAGGCCAGAGAGTGTCTGTCCATCATTTCAGTGGCTGGTCCAGCCCCCACCATGACACCTGGCAGGGAGGTGAGTGTCATGGCTTGGGAAACCCACAACAACTTACTGTCCTTTAGACAGTCATTCTTTCGCCCGATGACTCCTCCCCACCTGGGAAGAGGAATTGGGGAAAACAAGGAAACCTGAGGAATGAAATATAGGATGAGACCCAAGGGATTTAACAGGATAAGACTAAATAATTAACATTAATAACCAGTATTGATCTCAAGGATAAGACTAAATAATTAACATTAATAACTAACATTAATAACCAGTATTGATCTCGATACCAATATAAAACACATCAGGACTATCCCCAGCCCATTCCCCATCAGAAGCCGTGTCCTCCCAGCAGGGACAGCCAGTGTGGGACCCTGTGAGTGGTGGGGCTTCAGGAGGAAGGGAAGGGCTCAGGGCTCCAGCACCGGGGCAAGGGGTTCTCAGGATCCCAGACATCAAGGGAGAGAGAATTCCTCAGCAAGCTTCCTAATTTATACTGAATGTGCTGTTCATGGTATGAAATAACCCTGTTGGCAGCTCGGGTCAAGTGCCCAGGTCTCGCTCCTCCTCGTCCCCGCACCACACGGAGCTGGTGTCGGCCCGTCCCCTTGCTCCATGATTCCTCAACACTTCTGGCAAGTGCTCGGGTCAAGTGCCCAGGTCTCGCTCCTCCTCGTCCCCGCACCACACGGAGCTGGTGTCGGCCCGTCCCCTTGCTCCACGATTCCTCAACACTTCAACTGTGCTTCAAACACACTGCTCTGTGCAGACATGATTAAGCTGCTTAGGACGGCGGATGTTGCCAATGAAGGCAACCTCTCTTAAGGTTAATTAATCATTTGTAAACCGACCTTTGGATGCATTGCATTATTCATCAGTGCTCCTGAGCAGAGGGGCCAGATCATTTTCAGCCACTGGGTTTTTTGGTCAAAGTCTTTAGTTATTCCATAACTGAGGGCAATTGCTGAAGTGCAGGGAGGGCGATAGTGTCTCCGGGCGGGATGCTTACGCTTGCCCATCATTTAGACCACAGCCCTGATTTCGGCTGGACCGCAGCCCCACAGCACCTTTCCTTCCCCACTTGCCTGCTTCTTCCTTGATGCCTGACTGACCTTAAACCATCCTGAAGCCTCCTCTCCGGCAGCTTGACATTTAAAAGTGCAGTGACAGAAAATAACTTCTTCTAAAAATACGTGTAACTTATTTACCAGCATGAGGTGAGGGAGAGAAGAATTCAAATGAAGGCATTACATATACATCGAGCTGCTCCATTGTGACTTTTCGCTGATGCCACCTCATAGCACCTCTTTCTCCTCCAGCAACGCTGCTCCCTGCATTATGGGGGGATGCAAGTCTTTTCCCCTACATCCATCAGCCGAGGAGGAGCAGGGATAAGGAGTGAGGGGATCCCTGTGTCCCCTCCCAGGCTGCAGGGAGAGGACGGGGCAAGGCTCCAGCCCTGGGACGCTGCTCCCTGCATTATGGGGGGATGCAAGTCTTTTCCCCTACATCCATCAGCCGAGGAGGAGCAGGGATAAGGAGTGAGGGGATCCCTGTGTCCCCTCTCAGGCTGCAGGGAGAGGATGGGGCAAGGCTCCAGCTCTGGAGGACCTAAGGAGCTGATTTAACATCTCACAGCCACCAAAAGTAGAAGGCAGGGAAAGACCAGCCAGCACTTATTGAGGAAAACACCCCATGGATGGTTCTTTGTCAGACTACACAAATGAAGAAGAAAAAAAAAAAAAGAGAGGAAAAAAAAGAAGTCAAAGATAGAGCTGCACAAATTCTCAGGAAACTGCTTGTATCTCCACAGGGAGAAGCCTCCTGCCCATGAGAGCAGACCCCCCCTCAAATAGGCTCTTCACCCCTTTCCGCACCAAGAACGGCAGAGCAGCCGTAGAGGCGTCTCCTGAACGTGAGGTGTTCATGTATCTTTAATTATTGTTTCAGCCACATAAATCCATGCTGAATTAAAATTCATGATGGTTCTAGGGTACAAGTGCAAACAATTTGTTCGGTAAACTTTGCTCTAATTGGCATTCTGAAAATTTCCTGTTAATCAAGCCCCTTGGGCTCGGTTTACCAGTGTAGTTCTGCCTGCGAATGTCAGTGCTCGGAGGGTGCACGCATGTACGCCGATTTCAAGGGTCTTTATACGATATTAACTCATACACCTTGTCCTCACATTAATTTGCAAGTAATTTTTTAACAACCTTCCGTGGCCTTGTCTTTTATCTGGCGGCTTCATTACTCGAGGCGAGCAAGCGAGCGGAACAGCGTCTGTAAAACCCCAAATGAAACTGCACTCGGAAACGTCTGGGATCTGAACACAAAACGCCCCCGAGGGCGCCTGAAACTCCTCCCGGCAGCAGCCACCTCTCCAGCCACACTTGGCTCCAAGTGGCCGTGGGAGAAAGGAGAAGACTTTCAGGCCAGCGTGCTAAATGTCAGATGTCCAAGCGGATGGAGGATCCAGCCAAATGTGCACCAAAACAGAGCCATGGAGGTGGGTAACGCTTTAGTCCCCATGAGCCCAGCATCCGGACATCCCCTGAAGAGCCAAGGCATGAGCAGAGCTCATTTATCATCCCATCTCCATATGCATGGAGAACATGAGAAATTATGTTCTCAGACCCAGGAGATGCCAGGGTGCTGCCACAGAGCCCCACTTCCCACATGCCACCCAACATGGACCAAGTGGCCCGTTCCAGGACCAGTTGGCCAATTCTGGATGTTTTTCTCCAAGCAACACCCTCTCCGCAGCGATGCCCTGGCAGACCCACTGGGGACCACCGCCAGGAGGATTTTAGGAGCTTTCAGTGATCCCCCCCTCTTCGGTTTTGCAGCCTTATCAGTCTAGTCCTTAACTTCTATCCCAAGAGATTTGGGAACGGGAGAAGCTTTGTACAACCCGAGCGTCTCTTCCCACCAGCGCAGCACGACGGAAAAACAGAAATAACGAAATAATGAGCACCTGACAGAGATCAGGGAAGCGGTGGAGAAGCTCTTTTGGATGGAAATAAGTGGTAAGGAAACGTATGAGAACTGGCAGTTCCCAGAAGAGACCAAAGATGGTGCACAACAGCAAACTGCTCCCCGGTGAAAGCAGATAAGAAGCATAATTAGATGGCATTACGGCAGCAGTAGGGTCTGGGAGCTGGGAAGAAATCGTATGGGAAGTCGAGACGGGCACGTGCCTGGGGGGAGAAGAGAGGAATCACACAGATTCACAGTGTGAGAGCGGCCGAGTCTGCACGTACAAGGGTTTGGAGGCAACCAGTAAGGGCCTGCAAATAAATTAGATGTAAAATGTGAACGGCAAGATGTGTAGAGGCGTACGTGCCTGGGGAAGGAGAAGGGACTGAGTGTCCAAAGCAGGGATTTGCCCCGTCTCCCTTGTTTCAGTCTTTATAAAAAGGTTAATTGTGAACGCAACTTAATGAAACAGGCTTTGGAAGAGAACTGTGGAGAAGGCCGGTGTAAGGAAGGAAGTTTAAAAGCGTGTGGATATGTATTCAAAACGAGAGGATCTGACGAAATGCACCCACAAACATTGAACCCTTGGTGGTTATCTTCAAAATTTATGAAAGTGCAGAGGTCCCTGGAGATGAGAGAAGCACCTCTCTTTAAAGAGGATACTTTAAAGAAAAAAAAAAAAAAAGTTAAAAAAATGGAATAATCATCTTAATCTCAATTCCCTGAAAGAGGGTGGAAGAAAGCCTTAAATGAGCAACTTGTAAGATATAAAATGATGAATAAAATCAAAGAACATGAGTTTGTCAAGAACCAGTCATGTCAACCCAATTTAATTTCTTTCTTTGATAAGGCAACAGACGTACTTGATGATGGGGAAGCAGCAAACACAAGCGAGGCCTTTTGCGTTTTCCCGCTGGGCAGCCTCGAACCAGCTGAGAAAATGCCCTCTAAAAACAATCTGAGCTCAACGGGCAGAGGAACCACTCCTGAAAAGGAGGGACTGAGGGAGAAGGAGGTTTCTCCAGCCTCTGCTATGGGTCTAGAGGAGGTTCTCTCAACCTTCCTCTCCTTACAGTCCATGGGCTGCCTTTCTCCAGTTCGGCAGTCCACAGCTTTGCCCAAGGACAATTTCCTTGCCCAAGGAAAATTGACACTAAACCTTTGTGATGCTGATTTCTAGCCTCTCATGTTGGCTTATCCCCAGTTTTCATCAGCATCCCCATGCATATTTCAGTAGAAACATTTTGATGGGACGTTATCCCATGTAAATCTTGGATACCAGCATCAAGCCAAGAAGATGTTTCTGGTGGAGCTTCAGAGACTCCACCCGGGTTTGGAAATGGTGCAAATCTGGACAAGGAGCCTATGAAACCTTCATGTGGGTGCGGAGGCTTTGCCTCTCCACTCCCAGCCCCATGGATGGACGGGTGGATGGGGACCCCTGCAAGCCCCAGCCGAGGGGCTTTGTGAGCTGTACGAGCGGCTGCTGGAGGAAAGCAGGAACAGAAGCTTTTGATACAGTTTCAAACAATGTGTAATTATCAGGTAGCTGAAAATTAGCCCATCTGTGCCTCCGGAGAAGACAATGAGAAGTTATGTGTTACTAATGGCTGAAAAGCGCTGGCAACATAAAACAGGAAATTTTCAGTAAACTTTTTTTCCTTAAAGGTAATGTAATTACACGGTGTAATCCCCCCAATCTCCTGACTTTTCGGTGGCTTTTGATCAAGCTGACGAGGTCTTCATCCTCCTTTCTTTTTCCTCCCCTCATGGCTGCAGCCTGGGCTTTTGAGGAGCGCCAGCCGCCTGGCTGGGCCACCGAAAGCAGCAGATGTGGGTGACATAAACCTCCTTTACAACAGAAGAGCTAACGACAACGCACCAGGTTCCTCCCAAAGCAGACTGTAAATACCCACCGTGCCTTTGCCACCGCCTCCCTCTCTGAATGCAAAGCAGCCCAGCTTGTAACTCTACTTTGGATAAAATCTCTGCACAGGTACAGTTGGTCGGCCAGAGCCTGGGGCTCTGATCCAGGTCAGCGCGGTTCAGATTTAGGACCCCCTTTTGTTTTCTCTGCTTTTGGTCCCTGCTGATCCAGCATGAAAAAAAATAATAATAAAAAAAAAACACAACAAAAAAACATTATTTCTTTAAGTGCCTTGAGGATCCAGCGATAAGGTCTTTGGGGGGTGGTGAAGCAAAACTGGAATAGCATAAAACTCATGCAAACAGTCCAGGCAGGGGTAAATAGCTCATGATTTTTTTATTCATACTTTTGTCTGTGGAATAACTGGGAGCAAATTGCTTTTCCCTTTCCCAGTCCAAATTATTCAGAGAATTTTTTCTGCTGTTGGTCCCTGCTGATCCAGCATGAAAAAAAATAATAATAAAAAAAAAACACAACAAAAAAACATTATTTCTTTAAGTGCCTTGAGGATCCAGCGATAAGGTCTTTGGGGGGTGGTGAAGCAAAACTGGAATAGCATAAAACTCATGCAAACAGTCCAGGCAGGGGTAAATAGCTCATGATTTTTTTATTCATACTTTTGTCTGTGGAATAACTGGGAGCAAATTGCTTTTCCCTTTCCCAGTCCAAATTATTCAGAGAATTTTTTCTGCTGATTTCTGCTATTCTCCCTTTTTTTTTTTTTGAGAGCGCCTGCTCTCGGAGATGGCCCGCTTCGGCTCTGAATGGAAAGCAAATGTTGCCTTCACCTTCAGTGAACTTTGAAGCGATTGATTTTTTTACCGGCATGAAAAAAGAAGAGCCGGGAAGTGACAGCTCACGGGCTTTTGGGGAGGATGAATTTTGCCATTTCACGGCCGCGCGTGCGGGAGGACACAGGCGCCCCAGAAGGGAGGTGACAGATGCTCTTTCGAGTTGTCCTCATTCAGCCACCAGCCCCGTCCTCCACGGGGAGGGGGGTCCCTGCACCCCCAGGTTTCTCCGCAGCCCGACGCCCCCAGCAACTCGTAACGGGGAGGATTCCGAGGGAAATTATTCTCTCTGGCTTTTGTCTGGCAATCTGAGGTCAAGAAAAACAAACTGCTTCCTCCCCGCTCTCTCCAGCGCCGCGGTGAGAAATGCAGCCAAGCTCCGGCACCGAGAATAAAAGCAAGAGTTGGCACAAACACAGGAGCTTCTTAAATGAGTTTGCCATTAGCCGGAAGGGCTGCAAATTGAAGCGAAGATAAGCCCCTTAGCATTTCCCTTCTTTAATCCAAGCCTCATAAAAGCGGAGATGTGTTCCTATTCAGTGGGCTTTATACAGAGGCAGGTATTTCATTTACCCAAAAAACCCCTGGATCGGATAAATTATTAATGTTATTTATAAAGGCAATTCTGCCATTCAGCAACTTCTTTTGGATCCCCACGCTTAATCTCGCTGCTTAGCATAAGATACACTCCAGTTAAAAGGCGAAATCACATTCCCTTACAAGGCCTGCAAAATAACGGAGTGCTGAGGTGCCTGAAAAAGGGTTGTAGTTTAAATTCCGCTTTAAAGACTAATACATTTATCAGCGGGAAACATAAGCCCTGACTTCCACTGGCTTGTACCCTCCCTGCGTGCTGGATGGGGCCTCACTCGCATGGAGAGCCGTCAAAGCTGCTCAGCGAGAGCGACGGAGATGCAAAACACACCAGTGCTTACACAAGCCATTGGAAGGCTGTTTGGTGGCCAAGGTGGAGCCATAGGGTGAGACAGCAAGTGGCCCTGTCCTCTGCCACCATGTGTCCTAGAAGATGTCCTGCCACGTGTCCTGCTCTGGGATACCCACAGCCACGACCTGGGCTCCTGGAGGCTCAGCCCTACATCCACGCCATCACACCAAGCTCAGACACACCACAAGAAGGATCCAGGTATCTCATCAAACGAAGAGTGATGAAATATCTCTCTTGGGTACCTCATCTCACACAGCTGGGTGATGAAGCCAGGATGCTCCGAGTCCCAAAAGATGTCCTCGGGGACCCTGGTGGCATCGTAAAGTTGGTGGCACTGGCCGCAGCAAAACCAACATGGAAGCAAGCAAATCCCCAGCACAACCACAAGGAGCAAGAGGATAATCACGAGCACCTGGGAGCCCCAGCATCGCCATCAACACTGGGACACGATGGACCAGTTCCCACAGCAGAGAGCCAGCAGGGTGGCAATGGGTATTTTGGGGTTAAATGCTCACACTAAGGAAGAGGAGAGACAGCATCTCCCCCAAAAAAGATGTTCTCGAGCCTTTAGGAGGGGAACGACGGCTCCTTGCTCCCATTTCAGGACTACACATGGAATTAACTACAATGTTTTCACCCCTGGCAGCCCCCACGTACCTTCTGGTGGTCGTCACAGCAGAGCCACATGCAGCCATAAACCTTCCTCCAAGTTTTGAGGGCCACGCACATGTTGCATGGTGGGGAACAGCAGCACATGGGAATTGCAGGGAAGTTTGGAAAACTGTCTTCTCCGAAATCCTCTTTTTTCAGCTTTTTTTCCTCCCCAAAAGGCTGCAGGACAAACCGTTTAATTGAGCAGCCGGTGGATGCTGATGATCCTTTGTTTCAGCACAATTTGAACCAAAGTATTTTTGTTTGCTAAACGCACTCAACCTTTTCACAGCAGGGTCCTGATGGCAGCATCGTCCCCCCTCCCAGGGAAGAAGCACTTGGGATGTTCAGAATCCATATTTTTGTCCTGGTTTGGGTGCCGGGGACGAGCGGTGGCTCACGGGTGGCAACGTGGTTTTGCCTTTGATCAGCCTGGAGAAGAAAGGGCTCCTGCAGCCGCGCTGGAAGCTGGAGATGTCTAAGCCACGGGCACCACAGAGAAGCGTGCTTTTATGTCAAAACGACTTACAATAAGATTTTTTTAAGTTTGTTCGGGGAGCTGGAATGAAATATTTAAACGCAGCATCATAGTAGCATTTTATTCTCACAAAAACGCTGAAATGCCATTTGCAAATGAGAACTGTTTTAAAATTTTGCTTTGAAATAGCAGCGTCTTTATGCAACTGTTTTGGTTTGGGGTTTTTTTCCTTTCCAGGAAGAAACAAATAGGGGGGAAAAAAGGCCGAGGTACTGGCCGTTTCTTCACAAATGGGATGTCCACTTTTCAGTCTGTTACGGTGAGTCTGTTCGGAGCCACCATTCCCACTTGGATCCGGGAGAAGCAGCCTCCAGAGCAGCCTACGTTGCAGCATCCAGCATTCAAACTGCATTATCTTTGTTCCTTACACTGACGAGGAGACATTTAGGTTGGAGAACTCCACTGGGCATTAGAGCTGCTCTGAAGGGCTTTCAGGATTTGAAATAAATGTCATAAAAGAAACAGCAAGTTCTTGTATAAAAGCACAGCTGTCCTACTTTTTTTATTAGTAGTATTACTATTATTGGTGGTTCAGTTCTCATTTTCTTTAGGTACAGCTTATTCATTTGCAGTTCTTAATTTCCCTACGTATGTCTAATATCTGGTTAAACACAGGAAGGCAGCTTGCTTCAGTCCCATCCTCAAGACCCAGACAGTTTCTCATCCAACCCCTTGCTGTTCCCAGGCAGGAGGCCCAGAGCCACCGAGCTCTTTGGTGCCCAGGTCTGGGTGGTGTTTGGACCTTACTGAGCTTCAGTGACTGAATTTTGAGAAGTGAATTAAACTCTTTTCAAGGGGAAAAAGCAGTTCTTTAGGCAGTTCTGGCCAAATTCGGCATTCAAGGTTCAAATCTCTATTAAGAAAGGGTGACTCTATAATTATAAAGTGACCAAAATATACTTGAATTCAGTATCTTAGCAGGATCGAAAAGCCCCAAATCCCTTAAGATGACGTCTGACTTGAAAAAAAAAAAAAGTTCTGGTCTGTATACAGTTTGCTCATAGGGTTTTCTAACACAAAACTCAAAGAACTGCAAAGACAAAATGTTGGCAAGCAGCATAAAAACCTGCTTTAAAATAACATATGAAAGAATCAGAAGAAAGGCGTATCATTTACCCAAAACACTAAGGATCCGAAATGGGATCGGATGAGTCGAAAAGAAGAGTAGAGTAGGCGTAAGAAAAATCCTCCAGAACTGATGGCAGGTCTAAACAGAGTGTGGACAGAATCACATCTTGGCCAGTTAAATGTACAGGGATAATGTCAGGAGAGCACAAGATTTTAAGGCCCAAAAGGCAGCTTCCTCAGCTGGAAGGAAATTGGAAGCTGGAAGGCAGCGTCCTCAGCTGTCCTGAAAATTCCTTCAGGACAGACCTGGGAATTTTCTAGTCCCCAATCTGAGGGTGGCTGTAGGGGACCTGTTGGGGCACAAGTCTTGTGAGGAGCAGCTGAGGGAGCTGGGGGGGTTCAGCCTGGAGAAAAGGAGGCTGAGGGGAGACCTTCTCGCTCTCTCCAACTCCCTGAAAGGAGGGTGTAGCCAGGGGGGGTCGGTCTCTTCTCCCAAGGAACAGGCCATGGGACAAGAGGAAACGGCCTCAAGTTGCACCAGGGGAGGTTTAGGGATGGATATTGGGGAAAATTTCTTCAGAGAAAGTGTTGTCAATCATTTGGAAGAGGCTGCCCAGGGCAGCGGTGGAGTCACCATCCCTGGAGATATTTAAAAGCCGGGCAGACGTGGTGCTGAGGGACATGGGTTAGTGGTGGACTTGGCAGTGATGGGTTGATGGTTGGACTCAATGATCTGAAAGGCCCCTTCCACCCTGGAAAATTCTATGATTCTGTGATTCCAGGGGAAGCTGTGGTGATTCTAGGGGTCTCTCTGACTCAAGGTGTCCCATACGTAACCATTATTTAGGAAGCCAGTAGATCTCCAGCCTGCAAACATCACTTTTCTATGTACTTCCTGAGATTTGATCCAAATGAGCACATGTGAAGTCTCTCACAAGTTGTAGATGTGCTGTGAAGTAAGATAAAATCAGCCTGTTTCAGCAATGCAATAATCAGGAGCTCACGCTGTCTCCAGCTGACGACGATTTCCCCATTAGTTCACCAGCTCGCGGATATTTCCGGCTCTGTTTTCTCGCTGATGACGCTCTCCCAGATGTTGCCAGCACCCAAGCCCGCTACAGCTTCTCTTGCTGCTTCTGGAGAGGGTACAGCAAAGGGCTATAAAGATGATGAGGGGACTAGAACATCTCTGTGATGAGGAAAGGCTGAGGGACTTGGGTCTTTTTAGTCTGGAGAAGAGAAGGCTGAGGGGGGATCTGATCAACACCTATAGATACTTAAAGGGTGGGTGTCAGGAGGATGGGGCTGGTCTTTTTTCAGTGGTGCCCAGGGACAGGACAAGAGGGAACGGGCACAGACTTGAACATAGGAAGTTCCATCTCAACATGAGGAGAACCCTCTTTCCTGTGAGGGTGGCAGAGCCCTGGCAGAGGCTGCCCAGGGAGGTGGTGGAGTCTCCTTCTCTGAAGACATTCAAACCCACCTGGACACGTTCCTGTGCAACCTGCTCTGGGTGGACCTGCTCTGGCAGGGGGTTGGACCGGATGATCTCCAGAGGTCCCTTCTGACCCCATATCATTCTGTGATTCTCTCAGAGCCCACCAGCTCACACGTAGCTCCCAGACAATCAAATCTGCCTGTGGTTTCTTCTGCCTCAAAAGCAGATCCCAATCAAAAATGGTCCCACCAGACGGATGGAAGAGCGCTCAGAACGGAGCCATGCGCACAACTTGGTAGCGCCGTTGGCTGCCAGTTTTGGCCGCGTGTCCTCCCTCATTCACCTTCTTCTTCCTGCTACAAAGAGGGAGGCAAAACCTCCTGCCATCATCCCACAGGTGATGATGAGAGGAAATTGCATCTCCGAAGCGCTCGGCGGCAGCAGCCCGGCTTCAGCTCTCGCCTCGCCTGCTGGTAAGCTGCCAGAGAGAGGGAAGCGCAGGCATAAAATGAATAGCAGAAGAGATTGCAGGTAATTATGTTTCTTAAGCTGTTAACAGGATTGGCCATTTGATAAATGAGAGGATTTGGGAATGTTTTGTCACTGACAAGCCATTGTAGGATCCGAGGGGAAACGGGAGCGTTTCTCTTCCGTAGCACGAACAAGAAGGAAATTCTCTGGGGATGCTTACGCACCGTGAAATTCACCTGAAGCCTGGATGCCAGCGCATGGAGGCAAAATGGGATATTTCAAAACAGATATAGGACTCCTTCTGCTGAAAAAAAAAAAAAAAAGAACCATGTCTCTTGCACAAGCTATTAATTTAGTTTTGGTGCCCCTCCAGTTCTTTTCTGGTGCTCCCCCACATTCCTGCGTGTGCTTTTTGATGCCACCAGGGCCCCTCAAATCCCTCCATCCGCTTTTCAGTGCCCCAAATCCCTTTATCTCCCTTCTGATTCCCCAGACCTCTGGGTTTGCTTTTGCCGTTCCCTAGCTAGCTGTAGAGGCGAGGAGGAAACCAGCACTGCTCTGTTTGTCCTTCTGCTCCAACAGTGCCCCTCAGGGTGGTTTTGGGTACTCCTGGACCCCCACTATTTCTTCTCCAGTGCCCTCAAGGCCTTGGGGTGCGTTTTGGGGTGCCCCAGAGCTTTCCATTTGCTTTTTGGCGCTCCTTTCCCCTGGAAATCCATGTGTTTTGGTGCCCTCAGGAGCCCTCAAGGACTATGAGTCCCACCATGCAGCAGTGAGGGAAGGGCAGGACCCATGGTCTCACAGCCACCTGCATGGGGAGGGGACACATTATCTTTGTAAGCCATTTGTCAAGAAGTTGGTCTGAAGGAGAAGGGCAGGGTGAGAGCTGGACCCGCTCCAGGGGAGGGGAACCAGGACTCACCCCAGGGACGGCGCGTGAGGCTGCTCTGGTGTGAAGGGTTTTGCTCTCCAGCGAGGGAAGGCGGTGTCAGAAAAGTGAATTGCAGTTTCAAAGACGTGTTAAAAATCATCTCAGATGTCAGCACTGCTTGGCCAGTGGCTCCAGGCATCCGTGGTGGACATGGCCTTCTCTGCCATGACCCCCCTGGAGCCTGCATCCAGCCTGGAACGGATCTTAGAGAAAGTGGTATGGATAAAAACAAATAAAACTCCCTCAAACTGATCCCTTGCACTGCTTTCTGGGGCTGCCTCCCCCAGCCAGGGCAGGTTCCCTGCAGGATCGGAGCCCAAGGAAGCCCCGGGTTATGTGCAAGAGCAAAGGAGGAGGGGAAGGTCCCCCCCAAATCTCCATCATAGCTTTTCACTTTGTTCCTTTACCCGGTTTTTGGCAGCCAAAGCCAGGTTATTTGTATTGCTTCAGTTTCCCTGCAGTTGTTAGCAGGGAAGGGTTGCTGGGAAGAAGCTGGTGCTCCTCAAATCTCATTTTCCCGGCAGAGGAGACAAACTCCTTGCTTCAGTCCTGGAAGAAGTCTGGAGCAAGGGCTGGGTGCCCCAGGAAGAGAGGCGGGGTGGGGGCAATGAAGCTGTGTTCTTTTCTTTGTAGCACATCTGACACTGGGCAAGCGATAGCAGAATCAGAGAATCATAGAATCGTCACGGTTAGAAGGGACTCTTAAGCGATAGCAGAATCAGAGAATCATAGAATTGTCACGGTTAGAAGGAACTCTTCAGATCATCGAGTCCAACCACCAACCCAACACTGACAAACCCACCACTAACCCAAGTCTCTCAGTACCACGTCCGCCCGGATTTTAAACACGTCCAGGGATGGTGACTCCACCACCGCTCTGGATGGTGACTCCACCACCGCCCTGGGCAGCCTCCTCCAATGATTGACAGCCCTTTCTCTGAAGAAATTGTTCCCAAAATCCATCCTAAACCTCCCCTGACACAACTTGAGGCCGTTTCCTCTTGTCCCATTGCCAGTTCCTTGGCAGAAGAGACCGACCCCCCCCGGCTACACCCTCCTTTCAGGGAGTTGGAGAGAGCGAGAAGGTCTCCCCTCAGCCTCCTTTTCTCCAGGCTGAACACCCCCAGCTCCCTCAGCCTCTCCTCACAAGACTTGTGCTCCAGACCCCTCACCAGCTCCATTGCCCTTCTCTGGACACACTCCAGCCCCTCAATGTCCTTTTTGCAGTGAGTGTCCCAAAATTGGACACAGCCCTCGAGGTGGGGCCTCACCTGTGCCCAGTACAGGTGAGGGGGATGGTCACTGCCCCAGTCCTGCTGGCCACATTGTTCCTGATGCAGGCCAGGATGCTGTTGGCCTCCATGGCCACCTGGGCACACTGCTGGCTCATGTTCAGCCGACAGTTGACCAACCCCCTCAGGTCCTTTTCCCCGGGCAGCTCCAGCCACTCTGCCCCAGCCTGAAGCCTCCATGGGATTGGTGTGACCCAAGGGCAGGACCCGGCACTTGGCCTTGTTGAACTTCACGCCATTGGCCTTGGCCCATCCATCCAGCCTGTCCAGATCCCTCTGCAAAACCTCTCTACCCTCAAGCAGATCAACACTCCCACCCAACTTGGTGTCATCTGTGAACTTACTGAGGGTGCACTCGATCCCCTCGTCCAGTTCTTTGATAAAGATGTTAAAGAGAACCAGCCTCAATACCAAGCCCTGGGGGACACCACTCGTGACCAGTCACCAACTGGATTTAACTCCATTCACCACCACTCTCTGGGCCTGGAGAAATCTGGAAATCCATCCAGACAGCCTGGACATGTATGCAGCCCCATCTTCTCCCCACAGACAGGATGAGCAGCCCCCTCTCCAGTCCCTCTACCTGGGGAAGGAGCTTCTGTGGTCCTGCCTGGCTGGCATTCCCAGCTGGCGCTGGTTGCCTGTCCCTGAGGAAGCAGGTCCCTGCAGCCACCTCTCTGGGGAGATTTAGGTACTAGGAGACACAAGCAAGTCCCTGCAGTTTTATATTTGAGCTCTTCCCAAGAGCAAAGTGGCAATTCAGCCTGAACAGACTTACTGGGTAGAAGGAAAAGCCATGTTTTGAGCTCGGCTGCATTAGTTGGTAGCAGCATCCTGGAGGGACACAGCCTTGGTGGCTCTGCCCCAGCACCAGCTCCCCGAGCGGAGCAATGTCTTGCCCATGAATCATGCTGCAATTATGCCTGTTTCTGTACCAACGGCAAACAACCCCCAAAATATTGCACAGGGATGCCCTTTTGGGAAGTACTTCATCCTGTTAACCCACTCTGCTCCAGCAGCCAGGGCTCTTAAGAGCAGTGATCACTGCTGAGACTGGGTCATGTGGAGGCAGAAGCTCCCAGTAGTGGTTTCATCCTCACACAACTCATTTGGTCTGCAAGTAAGGTCTCTCAGCCACCATCACCCTCTGCTTCAGCCCCTCTGAATGGGCCTTGCCCCACTCTGGCAACTTCTCCAACGGAGCCTGCCCCCCACCCACCTCTGCACTCAGGAAATCTTTTTAGAGACTTCTCTTAGGAAGTAACAACGCGAGACTTAAGTGCAGAGGTGGGCAAGGCTCCACTGGAGCAGCCAGTGCTGCCAGACTCTGCTCTCCAGACCTATGTGAATAGTCTGGGCACGAAAAAACTACTGTTCAACTTCCAATTAAGTTGGGATGCCCTTGTCTTTCCAGGTGCCCTGCTCTCCTCCCCCTGAATAAACGCTTTCTGCCAGAAATGGCAATGATGTTTATGAAGCAAATGGGAACAAGGACTTACCAGCTGGAGCTGCGTTTGCTGGGCCCTTGCTGAAATGGAGTCAAGAGCAAGCTGGGCTGAAGGGATCATCTGTGAAGGCAGAGAAACAGCCCCTTCTGGCACTTTCCCACTGCAAGGAAATAAGAGCAGCTCCAGCAAGACTGCCAGGGCTGTTGGCTGCCCCCTTGCAGCTCCTCCAGCACGGAGCTCTACAAGCTCTTTCTGATGCTGTGGGACAAGCTGAGGATGAGGAGCAGGGCAAGGTCTGCTCCAGAGATCTGTTACCAGGGATTAAATAAACAAAGCACCGAATAAACCGAAAGTCACCTTGTCTCGGTTGTGGCTTGCTCCACTTTTTTTATTTCCAAGAGGAAAACTAACCCAGCGTGACGCCGGCACGCTTGATTCCTGCTCAGCACCTCCCGCAGCGCGGAGCCCCAGCGAGGGCTGCAGGGAACCAGCACACACAGGCCCTTTCCTTCTGTGGCAGCTCCTCAAAGAGTAAATGAAGGCAAAAACCCAGCTCCTGCTCCTTCAAACGGGGTCTCTGGAAAACAAGGTCACTTACTCTTTTGCAGCTCAAGCTGAAGTCTAAAGCGGTGGCCCCGAGCAGTTGGTGGAAGGTGGGCAAGAGGTGAAATAGCACTTATTCTTAGCAACGTGCACTTAGGAAAAGAAAACAGAGAAAAGAGCAGGATTAGAAACTCCAGTTGCTTTTCCTCTACAAACATTTAGACTCAAACCCCTGTTTTGACCCAAACAGGGGCAGATGGGCACACTGGATTTGTGTCCCCTTGCTCCAGCAGCCCCCAGCCCCAGCCAAGCCCAGGGCTTCACTTCTCCACACACCACAGAAGCTGCAGTTCAGCCACAGCTGGGCAAGGCAAAAGCTGTCCCAAAGCTCACCCAAAACCCACAGGAACACAACTGCCACCTGGAGCAGGGTTGCAGGACAAGCACAGAGGTGCTCGCTCTTGCCAGCACATTTCGGAGGGGAAGATGGTTTTCCAGCCCACTCCTGGGGTAGATGGATGAGAAAGGCTTCCCAAAGGGCTGACCCACAGCGGCAGTCTTTGCCATTTATACAACCCTTGCCAGCTGTGGGAACTAAAATGATCAGAAAGAGCTTTTATCTACAGCAAAGAGCATCTGACAAGGGGAGGCTGAGGCAGCTGCTGCCTTTGGTCCCGGCCAGCCCTACGAGACATGCCCACAGGCAACCCCAGCACACCATGAAGATGATCTCAGTCCAGAAGCCAACGACCACCCGCTCCAAACAGCCTCAGCTCAGCTGCTGACCCCCTGGAGGGCAGCCCCCCTGCAGCCCTGGCACCCCTGTGCGGGGGGCACCTGGCCCACTGGCTGTTCCTCTCAAACAGTGACTGGGAAATGAACTCTTCGGCTCAGATTTAACTGTTGTCCTGCTTGTTTGGGCCCCATCAGCCTTTCCCATGGGGAGAAAATGGTCCAGCTCCCGCCTCCACAGTGCAGAGCTCTCTGGTTTGCCTGTAGAGCCCTGAAAACAGCCCCCATCACCATCACTTGTCATGGAGGGCCTTGCAGAAGCACCTGGGATTACTATGCCTCTGGTTAGCACCTCCAGGTCCCCCTGCCCAGACCTTCTGGGCACAACCGACCCACCACAGGCCCCCAAATCCTCCTTGGGGTTTACCTTTGGTCACTCACCACTTCAGGACAGCTATCCGACATCTTCTCCTGTGCCCACATCCTCTCTTGCTCCCCATATCGTCAGGGCTGTGCTCCTCAACAGGGACTTCTGATGCTTCATCGAGGCAAAACAGCATCATTTCTGCTAAAAGAAAAGCTCTTTGTGAGTAAATGAGGGTACAAACAGACCGATACAAGTCTCCCCAACACCCCAGGTCCCAGCTCAGTCTCCTGCCCTGCAAACTCCTAACAAATGCTGTTTGGGAACAGGCTGGCTCCCAGGGAAGAGTCCCAAATCCTAACAGCTTCCCCAAATGCCCTGCCTGATAAGGAACAGCAGGCACCATGTCCCATCTGATGGCAACTCTCTTGTAGCCACCATGCACCCTGCCCCACAGACCTGTGGGGGGTATGTGCGGGGACCCCAGATCATCCCCGCACCAGGAAAGGAACAGGCATGTGCTTTATCTCTCCTTTTCTTCCATAAGCCGTGCTTGGAGATGGCATTTCCTCTTGTCCCATGGCCTGTTCCTTGGGAGAAGAGACCAACCCCATAGACCTGGCTACACCCTCCTTTCAGGGAGTTGGAGAGAGTGAGAAGGTCTCCCCTCAGCCTCCTTTTCTCCAGGCTGAACACCCCCAGCTCCCTCAGCCTCTCCTCACAGGACTTGTGCTCCAGACCCCTCACCAGCTCCATTGCCCTTCTCTGGACTTGCTCCATATCCCTGCGATTCAAAAATCCCCACAGACTCTAACACGGAACAAAGCAATCACACACAGAGGAACGAAATCCCATCTCCTGAGTTAAGTTGGCAGAGTAACACACCAGCCATCTCTTCACAGCCCCCCAAAACCCTAGAACTACAGCCCCCACGTACTGCACCCGCGTGCTGTATAGAGGAGGCACCTGAAGATAACCCCCCCTGAGGGCCAAATATCAGGTTGGGCAGAGAATGGCTGGAGAGCAGCCCTGAGGAGAAGGACTTATGGATGCTGGTGGGTGAGAAGCTCAACATGAGCCAGGAATGTGCACTGGCAGCACAGAAAGCCCCCCACTTCCTCAGCTCCATCCCCAGCAGCATGGCCAGCAGGGTGAGGGGGGGATTCTGCCCCTCTGCTCCGCTCTGGGGAGACACCCCCAGTGCTGCCTCCAGCTCTGGGGCCACCAACAGCAGAAGGACATGGAGCTGTCGGAGCGGGGCCAGAGGAGGCCACAGAGATGCTGGGAGGGATGAAGCCCCTCTGCTGTGAGGACAGGCTGAGAGAGTTGGGGGGGTTCAGCCTGGAGAAGAGAAGGCTCCAGGGAGACCTTAGAGCCCCTTCCAGTCCCTCAAGGGGCTCCAGGAGAGATGGGGAGGGATCTGGATCAGGGAGGGGAGCCCTAGGAGGAGGGGGAAGGGTTTGACCCTGAAAGAGGGGAGATGGAGCTGAGATGTGGGGAAGAACTTGTTTGGTGTGAGGGTGGTGAGAGCCTGGCCCAGGTTGCCCAGAGAAGCTGTGGCTGCCCCATCCCTGGAGGGGTCCAAGGCCAGGCTGGAGGGGGCTTGGAGCAACCTGGTCTGGTAGGAAGACCATTGGATCGTCTTTAAGGTCGCTTCTGACCTGAACCATTTTGTGATCCTCAGCCAGGGAGAGTATCTGACACCACAGCAAAGGACACAAAAGCCCTTGTGGTTGCCCTCCATCCCGGCAGCCCTGGGGAAGAGCCTGTGCCAAGGCAGAGGGACGTCTGCCCCAAGAACAGAGAAGCTGTT
This sequence comes from Calidris pugnax, assembly GCF_001431845.1. Taxonomy (NCBI): domain Eukaryota; kingdom Metazoa; phylum Chordata; class Aves; order Charadriiformes; family Scolopacidae; genus Calidris; species Calidris pugnax. Next base: position 841,755 of record NW_015091017.1, on the reverse strand, counting down.
TCAGCTCCAAGGGGAGATACTTAAAATTCTTGCAGATTCCAGAGACAGAAAGAAAAGGACCAGCAAGGCAACCTGATGTTGTGTCTGCTCTGGAGGGGCAGTGGAAAGTCAGGGTAGGCCATCGATTGATATGAGAAAAGAGGCCTTGGAGGTGAGATGGTGCAATGTTATCTGCCTTTTTTTTTGCAGAAGAGGAAAAGGCAATACAATAAAACTTTCTTCTAACAACATATAGAAAGAAATATGAGGACTTGAAAAGGTACAGGACAGACTTACAGACATCTGTGCTCTTCATTAGTCTGTGCTCTTTCCCTTCAGAAGGCTGTTCCCCAAAAAAAGAAGGGAAAAGAACCCTCACCTGCAGCTCCTCCACCAGCTCTGGAGGCACAGAGGCACTCAGCAGCCCTGGTGCAATCACAGCAACAAACTTGGCTCAAGGACATGATTCCACCTCCAGCCCCAGGATGCTGTTCTTCACCTCCACAGCACCACTGGCTCTGTCCTGTGGGGTAAATCATGGCATCACTTCCTACTCTTTTTTTGGTAAAACAGATGTAGCAAAAAAAAAAAAAAAAAAGAGAATAAATTTTAAAAAAACCCTCTTTTTCTCCTCTCCACATCTACCAGCACCTCAGCCAATGTAGTTTGGTGCTGGCAACCTCCAGTCTCTTTTAATTATCCTTGTGGTTCTGTTTAAATATGTGAGTTCCCTTGCTTGGGAAGTGGTTAATTCAAGATTTGTGGTGTGAGTGCCTTTCCGTAGTCAGACCTGTAAGTAACCTTACTATTCAATTTATAATTTTTTTTAAGCTGCCGTCCAGGTTAAGCTCCATGTAGCTCTCAGAGCCAGGCACTAAGATTAAGGAAGGATTGTGTTTCTGGATGCTGACAAAGAGAAAAGGCAGTAATTTAAAGTATTTCTTAAATTTGAAGCGACTTCTGGTGCTCCCTGAAGCCTTCCGTGTGGCTTTCAGTGCTAACTAGAGCCCTGTGTTTGGCTTTCAGTGCCCCCCCAGAGGCCTCTGTGGGCATTATGGTTTTCAAAACCTGCGTATGAATTTTTTTGAATTTTTCTGCCCCCTGGAGAATGCCATATTGACGCATGGGGAGGCTCTGTAGGTACCCAGACCAATGTCTGGAGTGCTCCAGGTCCCCTGACCCCATCACGGCGGCATCACAGAGAGATGCTCACGGGCACAGCTCAAATCAGCCGAGTCAAAAAGTACAACTCTTCCCTCTTCTGCTCCCTATTCTGGGTTTTGCATATTCTCACTCCTCCACCGTAATAATGTGTGCCTGGCTGCAAACAGTGTCGTTAAGGCCCCATTGCTTGCTGACAACCACAGCTCCCGTATGACAGATGAACCAGAAAGCAATAAGGAGGTTTTACATGCCTGGAAAAAAAGTAGCTCCAACAAACAAGTGCTGGAAGCAGCGGCGAAGCCTCCCTGCTGGAGGAAGGCTCAGCAAAGGCAGCGTGGCCAGTGCCCCATCTCTCTTCCAAACACTAGCCCACACGGCTAGGGACAGGGTGGTCTGTGTCTTTGGTCCCCCAGCACTGAGCAGAATAACTTAGGACTTTCTACTTAATCGAGTGGAAAGAGGTTTGCAACAATTTGGAGGGAGCAACATGAATATGCAGCAAATACAGGCGAAACCTGGCGTCTATTGAAATGGCTCATTAATAGCACAGAGACAAAGCAAATGACTGATGCTTACTGCGGAGCTACCAGCCATCTCGGATCTGTGCTCGGATTATCGGAGCAGCGCGGGATATTTCACCCCATATGGTTTGCCTGAAGAGGCTGTTTCAGATAATGGTTCTCATGTCGTTTCCATGGAATTTCAATATTCCCCAGAAGACACTTTGCTGGAGCACTCCAGAGCAACCCTGTGTCATTTGGTGCCACGTGAACTGCCGTGGCGCTGACAATTAAAAGTGGGTTACAGAAAAATAATCATGAAGCTCAAATTTGAAAAAAAAAAAAGGGAGCATGAAATGTTTTCAGAGGAATCAGGTTACTAAACCTAACTTTCAACATGATTTTCTTAATGGAAAGTGTCACTCTCAAAATAATTTTATGTACACGGATAAAATTAATCAAAATCACTGGAAGAAGAGTAGCACAAGATTAAGTATCCACAAAATACGCCTCGGCACCAGAGATCTCTTGGCAGGAAGGATGGAAGGAAAGAACTGGGACTCGTGCTCCATCTGCTAATAATGAAAATGAAGAGGTAACGGTGGTGCGAGTACAAGGGAAAGGTTCACGAAGGAAAAGCCCTTCAGATTGAAAGTGCTGTAACTGTAGTTATGAGAAAAGAAAACCACTGAGCTTTAAACCACAAAGAACACAAAACCCATCCTGCTCCAGCAAACCAAAGGGGCACGGACTCTCTCTGCTCACATCTCACGACCTGTAGTGCCTGCTATGGGAAAAACCTCGCAGCACAGGATAAATATATATCCTTTTCCCGGATAATTTTTCTGGATTGTGAGTTAATAGCCTGTGGTCAACAAAATTGACAGTCCAAAGCAAGCACAAGTGAGCGGAGGGAGAGGATACAGCGCTACAGCAGGGCTCTGTTAGTCCATGTAGGCGTAGCCACACGCGTGTACCTCTACACACGTGTACTCTGTGTGTTTATCTGCCCATATGTGACATCCAGGGACCACACAGGGGTGAGAGGAGGCTGGCAAGAACGAGAGATAGCAGCTTTGATAAAGGAATGAGGATTTCTGAAACATGGTGATGGGTCTGGGGTACGAGAGTCTGGTAAACATGAACAGCTTTTGAAAGAGAGGGGAGATTTGCCACCTGAACTTCAGTGGTCATGCCATAGAGATTGAAGATAGAACGAGGGGGAACAGTTTTAAAATTGAAAGAGGGGAAATTTAGAATAGATATGGGGAAGAATTTCTTTGCTGTGAGGGTGGTGAGAGCCTGGCCCAGGTTGCCCAGAGAAGCTGTGGCTGCCCCATCCCTGGAGGGGTTCAAGGCCAGGCTGGAGGGGGCCTGGAGCAACCTGGTGTGGTGGGAGGTGTCCCTGCCCAGGGCAGGGGGTGGCACTGGGTGGGCTTTAAGGTCCTTTCCAACCCAAACCATTCTGTGATTCTATGACTCTATGCCTGCAAGCCCTCTTTTACTGCTTGCCTCACCTTGAACAAGCACTGATTTTTCCACCTCTCTCTAGTAGGCCTTCCAGCAGTGCTCCTTGTTGGAGAAGGTCTCTGTGGAATACACAGCTGGGCACCAGCCAGCCTCAGCCAAAGGTACCTCAGACTGACATGGTGAGAGACTCGGGACACGTCAGATTTCAAAGAAAATCAAAGAAAAAAGGCACATCTTTCACTGGGGTTATTCCTTTCCTAAATTTCAAGGCCTTAATTCAAATATTAGGACTCCAGCCTGTCAAAATGGCATTACTATTGGGGTTTTTATTTACATATATATTCCAATATTAAACATATATTACAAAGACATGTGTATGTATTTAAAACACTGGGAAAATGATACCTTTTTCCTAATCCTTTTGCCATTTTACCTGGGACTGAAAAACGTGAAAAAGATCAGACGGAGTCAGACACTCAACACAGAACCTTAAAACAATCGACACACGCGGGTAAAGTTTGGAAGTGATACCTGCAAAGGAAAACAAAGACAGAGATGTCAAACGCTAGCAGGGCATATAACTGGTTGTAAATCAATAGCCAGGAAAAAACTCCTGACCTACATGAACAGAAGCGCGAAACAAAGAAACCTCAGAATAAAAATCCGTGGCTGACAGGGCTTAGCACGAGAAAGTTGTGTTTGCCAAAGAAATCCTAGCAACAGTCCGGGGTCACCGCTCGGTGCAGGCAGGAGAATCGTGAAGGATTATGCAGAAAATGCAGAAGTGTTCAAACAGGCTCTTACTCGGCATTTGGAAAGAAGGATGATTTGCTTTCATTGCTGGAAGATGATGAAATACTTTCCAGTCTATTAGTAACTGAGAGAGATGTTAGAATCTATCAACAAGGAACATTTTTACGTCAGCAGGCTCAGGAGCTCCAGCGTGCTTGGCAGCGAAGCTCTCGGGTCCACTAACGGCCAACGCTAATAGCAGCAGATCTGTAAATGCCCAACTTATAAAAATCCATTAAACGAGAAGGGAAGCAAAGGGAATCAATGAACCATCAGAGGAAAGAGCAATTCTGGGTCAAAGCGAGGGAAGGGGGGGGGGCTCCATCCTATCTGTCGTCAGGACGGTCAAGGGTAACTCGGAGTCCAGTTGCCCTAACGAACTGGGGCCACCATCGCTCCCAGGCTCATTGAACCCCACGGGTCTGAGGTACAGGGCTGTCACTCGGCAGCCACTCAGACCAAAGTTTTCCTCTTGGTAAGAAAACTTTGACTTCTTGAAACCTTCAGCTGGAGTTAGGAGAGTCAACTGCAAAAGGATGAAGAGACACGGGCTCAAGCCCCGCTCCCCGTTACTGCCCACGTGCAAGGTCAGTTTTCTAACCAGGATGTAGCTTTTAGTGAAGCTTTTTCCATAGATGTCTCCTTCTCCCATGACTGTGAGTGCAAAGTGGCTGGCTTGTGGCCAGGAAATGTCCCAGATGGGCACACAGAAGCTCAGGGAGGAGCACCCAGGACGGCAGCGCTGCGATGGGGGTCTCTGAGACAGGAGCCCCTCTCCCAGACCTCACAGGCATCCCTTTGCTGGCGTCAAGTGCCAGCAAGAGATGGACGTAAAACAAGCTTGAGTCTTTCTTCTTTGAAGGACTTTTTGAGCCAGCAACGTGCACTGGCAGAACAGAAAGCACCCCACATCCTGGGCTGCACCCCCAGCAGCATGGCCAGCAGGGCCAGGGGGGGATTCTGCCTCTCTGCTCCGCTCTGGAGACCCCCCCAGTGCTGCCTCCAGCTCTGGGGCCACCAACATCACAAAGACATGGACCTGTTGGAGTGGGGCCAGAGGAGGCCATGGAGATGCTGGGAAGGCTGGAGCCCCTCTGCTGGGAGGACGGGCTGAGAGAGTTGGGGGGTTCAGCCTGGAGAAGAGAAGGCTCCGGGGAGACCTTAGAGCCCCTTCCAGTCCCTCAAGGGGCTCCAGGAGAGATGGGGAGGGACTCTGGATCAGGGAGGGGAGCCACAGGATGAGGTGGAATGGTTTTAAACTGAAAGAGGGAAGATTTAGATGAGGTCTGGGGAAGAAATTCCTTGGTGTGAGGGTGGTGAGAGCCTGGCCCAGGTTGTCCAGAGAAGCTGTGGCTGCCCCATCCCTGGAGGGGTTCAAGGGCAGGTTGGAGGGGGCTTGGAGCAACCTGGTGTGGTGGGAGGTGTCCCTGCCCAGGGCAGGGGGTGGCACTGGGTGGTCTTCAAGGTCCCTTCCAACCCAAACCATCCTGTGATTCTGTGGTTCTTTGTAACAAGCTGCAGTTGGAAGTGAAGTGCATTAAATGAGTGTGTGCTTTGCACCACTACATAAACTAATTCAAACACCTGAGTGGGGCTAGAAAGCATTATCAGGTACCCGAAGCCATCACTGCTTCAGGATGGTACCAAAAATACATTATACACACCCAGCCGTGCACGAAACTTTTGTCTTCAGAACTTACTGATGTTTTCAATCCCAAAAAAAGTATTTCACCAAACAAGTTAGTGCATAGTGGAAGTCACAATACACTCTGTTTGATCTCCCATTTAATGTAATGAGGCTTCGCTGAAAAAAGAAGAGCAAAAAAAAAAAGATTAATCAAAATCCTATGTGAATTTATTTATGGATCACAAAAAATGTTTCTAGAATATCCAAGACATGGTCGAGGGATAAAGTTAGATGAAGTTAGGATTTATCTCGATTACCTAACCTGGCATTAAAATCCTTTCCACTGATCAGCAAACAGAGGGATAAAAAGATTTCAGACACATTATGTAGGTCTGGAATAATTCCCAGTACGAGTTCCTATAAGAAGAGGAATTGTGGGAGGAATACAAATATTAATCAGAAGAAAAGGTTCTAAATTGGGAAACTGCTCTGGCAATGAGACAAAAGTCTAAGTCATTAGTGTAACAACCTCTAATCCCTATCAGAGCAGCCAGTCTCATGACAGAGATGGACGTGAAATGGCTTTCTCCATAAATATTTCAGTTTTGATTAATTCTAACATTCTATGTCTGGACGTAACAAATATGTTGTGAAATATATCATGGAAAAACAGAGACATTTGGCTGAAACAATCCAAAACCGTGTAGAAAACTCATTTTCCAGGAAACAGAGAAACAAATTTCGAAGCTGTTTTCTTCTTAACTCAAGGCACTAAATTCCCCAGTGTCCAACTTTTTGAAATGACTTCTCCCCAAAAAAGCAGCCTCCCTAATTAAGTCCAGAACCACGCTACCGTTTTGACCCTGATTTCCATTGCCAACTCCCTGACAGGCACCAAAATACCTTGTTAAACTTTTCCAGGGATAGCAGTTCTGCTTAAAAAAAAAAAAAAAAAAAGTAAATATTTTCTAGGTCAGAGATGCCAGGAAGAGTCCTGCGGTCACAGAATTCAAAGGGAGCATCAGGCAGGCAGCTCAAAGTCCTGCCATGGTGACAAGTACTCATGTAAAGCAGATCATCCCTACCCGGAGACTGAAGAACATACATATGCATAGCAAAGCTCTGAGATTACTCACAGCACTCTCTTTTTCGCCTGTAATTACAAATCTTTTCCGTTCAGAGGCTGTGCCAGCCTAAGGAGCTCCTGTGACAGCCCCACGGTTGTGACAGTACGACTGTGTTGGGGCTACATATATATAAAAGGGGACCAAGGTGAACCCCGGGTAAGATTAGCCCTGTTTTGGGAAAAGTATTTTTCAGGCAGCCCCATTCTCTGCCCGAGGTTTGTGGGGAGCCTCATCGTTGTCCTGGTTTGAGCGACACAGAACTAATTTATCTTTCAGTAATTTTACATTTTGGTAAGGTCTCTTCTAATGCTTGGAAAAACTGCACTGTTGGAAGATACTAGTATCTGAATTTGTGAAAATATTTACTTTACAGCAGCTCTGGTGTGGGGGTTTCAAGGTCTCGGTGTTTTCGACCTCTCCAGGTGTGGGGATGAGGAGGAGCGAGACCCGAGCACTCGACCCAAGATGCCAACAGGGTGATTTCATACCATGAATGCCACATTCAATAGAAATTAGGAATTTTGCTGAGGAACTCTCTCTCTCTCGATAGCTGGGATCCTGAGAACCCCTTGCCCTGGTGCTGGAGCCCTGAGCCCTTCCCTTCCTCCCGAAGCCCCAGCACTCACAGAGTCCCACACTGTCTGTCCCTGCTGGGAGGGCACGGCTTCTGCTGGGGAATGGGCTGGGGATAGTCCTGGTGTGTTTTATATTGGTATTGGGATCAATACTGGTTCTTTAGTGTTATTAATGTTAATTATTCAGTCTTATTCTATTGAATCTGTTTATATATCAACGCTCAGATTTCCTTGTTTTAATACTGGTTCTTTAGTGTTATTAATGTTAATTATTCACTCTTATTCTATTGAATCTGTTTATATTTCAACGCTCAGATTTCCTTGTTTTTTCCACCTCCCCTCCCAGGTGGGGAGGGATCCTCAGGTAAGAGACTAATTGTCTAAATGACAAAAACTGTCGTGGGTTCCTCAAACCGTAACAACTGTGATCAAAAGGTACTGGAGACAGAAGGGGGTTTTTCTACCAGGCTTGTGGCCATGAGGCCCTTGGGTTGTTCTGGGAGAGGATGTTCCTTCCTCAATCAGCAACAGCAACTCCCACCAGGACCTGCACGTTCTTACAGTAAGTTCCACTTTGAGCTAATGAACAGTTCCCGACTTTAAAAAAATAAAAAATGTCCCCAAAGTACTAATGGATTTCACCATGTTGCAGCTTGGCATGCTTTACAATAAAGGATATAAAAGTTGCCACCAAATTTACCCTCGCTTCTGATGTTATTATGGGCTTCTTTCGCAGTACTGAAGGCAGTGCCTTCAAAGGCAGCTGCATCAGATTCCGAGTTTGCTTTTAAGTAGCGCTACCCATCTAATTAAATCATCGTTCCCTGAGTTTGCACCCTGCGGATGAGCAATGCTGCTTCCCAGAGCACTCCGAGTCCTTGGGAAGTCTGCGGAGCCAAATTCACGGCTGCTGAAGCCCATAGAAAATACCTGCAACCATTTACGAGACAGGTGGAAATACCCCGGGGACAGCCAGCGGAGTAACTCAAAACAGAAACAGGCATTTTTCTAAAGCACAAAATGAACAAGGAAAATATATCCACACAAACTGGAAACTGAAGGCACGGGAAGAGGAAAGTTTGGGACCACTATACACAGCTTTATACTAAACTAAACTTATCTGCAGTGGTTGCCATGCTCATAATTGATTCTCCCCCACACTGGAGAGCAGGAGATGTTCTCCAGCCTTGCTCCCCACAGCCCCGTATGTCTTGTTAGCTGTTCCTCCAGGATAATCCACCCAAACTGACCACGTTTGGGTCACTAATGAGTGCATCCAGGATCCTACTCTGTAGCTTTGGTAATGACTGAAATACTGCTGGTCGGGGAGCTTGGACAGAGCACAATAACCTGGGCTGAATGTGGTTGTCAGCAATTTAAGTCTTCAAAAGCCACTAGACCATTGCTGTAGTGATGACTAGATTCACGAGCTCCAAACACTGCTTCTTGCTTCCATCTTCTGGACACCACCTGTGCTAATGGTTATTGTTTTATGGCTGTCATCAGTCTCCCTCATTTTCTAAAATTTCTGCACAGGACCTCCCTCCCTCCATCCCTTTCCCCCTTCTCTCCCCAAAGCCCACGTTGGCGTAAACCGCAATGTCTACTCCTGACATCCCAGTTGCGGTTCTCTCTTCATGGTGTCCTACTGACCAGAAGAACAGCCATTGGTGGGGCACGCACCAGTTTCTCACTCTGCTCTGGCCTAGAAATCGCCTTTATTGTCCTATTTATCTGCCTCAGAGTCCTTCCCATGTACCTCCTCCTGGCTTTTGACAGCTGAATGAGCTTCCGTAATTCCGTTTGGCAGGACACTGACTTCCCATCAGCCTTCCAGAAATTCTTAATTCATTTATACTTTTGACCTACACAACAGACTCCAGCAATAAGTTCTACAATTTAATTACATGCTCTAGGAGAATGTATGACTTTCTGGTTTAGACCTGATGCCTAATAATTTCATGGGGTATCCTTAACTTCTCCTATTCTTAAAAACAGCCATCCCCTCCTCCAGACCTCAAGATCCCTGTCCTATGCCTGACTGTTTTCTCTCTTCTGATATGAAAACCATTCTGTCCTCATCCAGTTTTTGTGGGTGGAATTCAGATTAAAGAGCTTCAATTTAGTCTCAGAGTTTAGATACCTACCTCATAGATTGACACCCACAGGTAGAAACCTAAATTTAGGTGCCTAAATCTCTGAGCTAAATAACTCCCACCCATCCTTTTTAGTTCTATTTTATTCCTTACGAGACAGGATGAACAGAACTGCACATATTAATCAATACGTGGGTTTGCCAAACATTTATACCATGACATAATCACATAATCATGTTTTTCTTTTCCTTTTTTCCTTTTCTAAAAATTTCTCTCATTCCTTTGGAATTTTTTATTGCTGTGGTCACCGCATCAATGTTTTCATAGAGTTACCCTACAGGAACTCTGTTTCTGAGTGCTAACAACGCAATGTTCAATCCACAACTGAGTAAGTACAATATATAACTGAATATGTATGTTCTCAGACAAACTACTTTGCATTTATTAGCATTGACTTTGACACACCATTTCTGACACAGTCACTCACTGCCACGAGAACCATCTGTCTCCCTTCTCAGGGTCAGATTTGACTATCTCAGCTAGTTCTGTGCCATCCACAAACCCTTTCACTGCAGAATTCGCCCCCCTTTCCGAATCATTTATAAAGATATTAAAAAGCACAGCTCCTAAATCGAACAGTCACGTGACTAAGCTGCAGAGCTCCTTTCACCAGGAAAACTGATCTTTTCTCCCACTTTTTGTCCCATTTTGTCTCCATCTTATTTACTTACAAGAGGACATCTTATTATCTCAGCTTAACTACTTTAAGAGTCTTTGCAGAAAGACTTATTGACATTTGTTTGGAAGTCCGTGCGCACTTTATCAACTGGATCAGCCTTACCTACAAGCTCGTTGACATCTTCAAAGAGTTCAAACAGATTTATGAGACACGGCCTCCTTCTGCAAGAACCGTAATGACTTTTTCCAAATAAATCACATTTATGAAATTGTCTCTTGGTTCTCTTCTTTATTATTGTAGTTTTTGCCCACTTACTCAGTTTGGAAGGGAGATTTACTGATGTGTGGGTTTCCACATTTGTCCTGGAGTCCTTTTTCTCAAGGCTGAAGACACATTTGCCACTTTCCATCCTTTTTGCAGTGTGGTCAACTTAAACGACACTTTTCATGCTACATTTAGCTTTCTCTTAATCTAGTGTTTGAGGTCTTTCAGGACTCTTGATTGAGTATCATCTTATCTTGGTGCTTTCTTACTGTTCATTTTATTGATTTGTTCCAAAACGTCCTCTGCTGAAACTTCATTTAGGGACAATTCCTCATACTCTCCACAGCTTCACCACTAATGCACCCCTTTCCAGCCTTCCTCTATAATTTGTTCCCTATTATTACAGTTTCCTACCCTTCTGCCAAGTTTCTGAGGCATTTATTATGTCAATAACTTCCTCTAAAATCAGACATTCTAGTTCACCTCCTTTAGGCTTCAGAGTTGCAGCATTTGTATGGATATATTTCTACATTTTTTATTGATCTAGTTGCCCATTTTTCATGGGGCCTCCTTAGCTGGGACTTTAATTGCTGAGACCATTCTTTGCTATTTCCTTCCTCAATGTTATTGATTTCAGTGCCTTCCATTTTTCTAAATTACAGGAATTTTCTTATTTCTTTTGAAGGGGAGTTGCGATCTCGAACCACGTGCTGTTGCTGATTTGGTGAGTTTCCACAACCGTCAACTATAAAAATACCTCATCGCTTTTGAATGCTAAAACCTAGTTTGCAATCTAGTTTCACATTGATTTATACAGCTTATCTCTCTTGTAAAAACTACCTCACCGAGGGCTGAGAATCTGCCTGGCTGGTACCGTGACAATTTATAAGGCTGTGATTCCACTTTCAAAATCTCTTCCCGACTCATTCCTCTGTCGTCGGCACCTCCATCACTCATGACACCAGTTCCCTCCGGTGCTAAGCCTGGACACAAATGTCCAGCAAAGGTCCCAGGAGCACTGCAGAAAAGGAGACTTCCTCCCATGTTTTAATAATGCATTTCATTAACCCCCCCAGGATGAGACTTTGGTGATTGCTCACTCACGCTTAATTTTTTATTTTCTCTAATTCCCATGTCTGTTCCTGGCATGCTTCAGGCAGGCAGTTGTACCTTTTCTTATATTTTGGTACTTGTTTCCTCTTTCATAAATGTGCCACATTTTGTGTTGCTTTTTATTTCATACTGCTGCTTTCTGGCTCAGTTTCCCAAGATCATTAGAAGTCTGATCCTGACCTTCCAAGCGCATGCTGGTTTACCCACAAATTTCATGAGTGAGTTCTTTGTTAAATCATATAGGTCATTAATTAAAACAAAAAACAAAAAAACAAACAAAAAAAACCCCAACTGAATAGAACTGGGCCCAGGACACACGCCAGCAGGTCTCTGGTCAAAATAAGCTCCCAGTCTGACAGTGCACTATTGCCACCCACGTTTCAGTAGTATCACATACCTCCTAGATGATGAATGTCAAGCTCTGAACCACACAGGGCCTGCCAGGATGAGGAACTTGGCTGAGGTCTCCCTGACTCCTTTCAGGATCCAGTCTGGAGCCCACTGGGAGGAGGACTGCCCGTTGGACGGACTATTTTGAGTACCTTTGGGGCCACCATCGCCGGGAGCCCAGTCAGTGCCTCTGATCATGGCAGTGTGTGAATGTGTCTGCACACACGCAATAAATCTCACTGCCCCAGGAAGCACTGGCTTTTCTGCCTGTGCATTAGAGAGAGGGCTGCAACATATGGTCTCTCCCTCACACAGAAACAAGGTAAGTGTCTCGCCCAGCCAGAAATACTGGGCACACTGATACAGACCATATTTCTTTAGTCTGCTTCTGAAAGAATCATGTGGAACAGTTTCAAAAGCTTTCCTAAAGCAAAATATGTCCCATCTGCTGCCTCCTCTTCATCTACTAGACATTATTTTCTCAAAAAAGGAAATTAGGGTAAGGTGGCATGATTGATTCTGGGTAAATCTATGGTGGTTTTTTTAACTTTTTCTCTTCTATTTGCTTTAAATTGATCACGTAATATTTTTCCAACCTTATTTCTCAGAAGAGGGGCCTCTCATTCCCTGATTTCTTTTTTTCGAAAAAGTAAACTGCGTTCCCCTTTCTGTAGTGCTCAGTGATCTCACCTGCCTTCCAAGAGCTTCCAGGGTAGTCACTAATGGTCCGGTAATTGCTTCAGCGACCGCCTTCATTGCCCACACGGCCCTCACAGCACATACTCAGGGCGGTTTGAGGCCAGAGCTTCTCATCTGGAGGCACAAAGCATAAAATACAAGGCACAAAACCAGCGTACAAGGGTGTGAGGGACTAGGTCAAGCTTGGACCACTGGCTCTCCTCTCACAATGGATGCTTTAGCACAGCACAGCACGGCCAAGTATTAACATCACGGGACGCTGCCTCCCAGATGAGGAAAAACAAACTGACAACTCCGGGAAGGCGATATCTGAAAACACATCTTGAGTTGAGAACTTCAGGTCTCCTGTGCTGATGGGAATTTAAATACCAGGAGCACTCCGGCGTGTGATGACAGAGATGTGCTGAGTTTGTAGGCAGAATACGAAGGGGTCTTTCGTGAGACACCGAGGTGGATGGTAGGAAATGCTGGGGAGGAGCATGAGGTCCTACCGCGTGTCACAGATTTTAAAATGAAATGCAAGCTGAGGATCCTGGAAGGCAAAGTCAGCCTGCCGGCTGGAAGATTTAGCCCCAGGGTAGTGTTGACAGTTTCTCTGAAATCCTTCCAGTTATACACACAACGCCAATTAGGCAGAGGGGAAGAAGACGCTATCCGGAGGTGATGGTCTCCATCAAAAGTCAGAGCTGAAATCAGACTTTTCACAAGGAAAACATATATGATGTGTTTAATTAAGTGGGAGCCGGGGGAAATCTGTCATGAGCTAAGGCAAACAGATTGCTAAGGGTTGGTAAAACAAAAACACTCTGTGTATCCAGCCAGTTCAGAGAAAAAGCTTAGCACAGGGATAGGAACAGTTCGTAGGTGAAATTGTATTATATCAAAACGACATTGGACTAAGAAGCTAAACAAAGGTGCCCCCCAAATTAAGATGCCCCCCAAATAAATGCAAGTATATAAAAACTTAAAAACTGCATGTATATAAAAACTTAAAGGTGCCCCCCAAATAAATGCATGTATATAAAAACTTAAAAACTGCATGTATATAAAAACTTAAAGGTGCCCCCCAAATAAATGCATGTATATAAAAACTTAAAAACTGCATGTATATAAAAACTTAAAGGTGCCCCCCAAATAAATGCATGTATATAAAAACTTAAAAACTGCATGTATATAAAAACTTAAAGGTGCCCCCCAAATAAATGCATGTATATAAAAACTTCTTTTAATTAAAAAAAGAAACCAAACTAGATGAAGCATTAAAACCAGACTTGACACAGCAGACAAAAGTGACAAAACCAAGGGTATATCGTAGTATGTGGCCATAAACTACAGAACAGAGAGCATAACTACAGAAGTGAAATAATTTTTTTTATGTCAAAGCAAATGTTTTCAGGAATCTAGTCAGACTGAAATTCTTACTGGAAAAGACTATACGCTGAAAGTGTCTGGCAGCACAGATGTAAATATATGAGCAGAGTTATGCCTTCAGTCACCAGAGAGAGAAGACTGAGTGCTTAATGTTGAGAGGTGAAACACTAACCACGGGGACCTCTATTATTCATAAATAAATTGATATAATGGCACAAAGGGAAAAGAAAAAAAAAAAAAAAGTTGGAGAACCAATTTATAGAAACGCGGTGTGACTGCTTTTCAGAACTATTAGATCCTGAACACGCCAAGAAGAGAGGCTGCTCTCTGCTTGATATTATGCAAGGAACGAGAGGAGGAAGCTGGAGAGGAGGCATCAATGAACCAGCAGAGAATGAAACTGAAATCCCTGTCTCGGAGTGCAATGGTTATGACTTGGGAGGTGTTAATGGGCAAAGGAGCTCACCACTAACAGGGTACAAGCACGATAAAACGGGAGAAGTGATTAGAAATAAAGGAATCTGCTCAACCTCTGGGTACAGCCTCGTGGAAACCACTAGTCTATCTAATTCCGATGTTCACATTTGAAGCTGGTGAAAGATTAGATCGGGGGCAGAAAAGAGCCATAAAAAGTATATGAGGAGAGAAGAACGTGTAACCGGGAAACTTAAACAGCTCAATTGTGGGGCCATTCGATAAATACTTTCACAAGGGGAAAATATCAACCAACACTTTTTAATCTAGCAGAGACAGAAGAAAGACTAAGGGCTGAAAAATGAAAGTGATTCAAACCAGAAATGAAACACACATTTTTTAACAGCAGTGATGATTAAATTTGGGAACAAACTACCACCTGAAGTGATGGATTTTGCAACTCTTGACATCTGGAACATATGTTCCTGTGAAAAGTTCAAGTTTTGATAAATAAGAAATTTTTTTTCCCCGAAAAACAATTTTGTCAGAAATTTCTTAGCCACTATTTGGGCTTCTTGTCTACTTTAAAAGGATATAAGATGAGCCAGAGAAACAGCTTTGTACACTGAAAGTTGGTCAAAATGATAATTAAAAGCAGAATAATGGAATTCCAAGATAAGGAGTATGACATGGCAGGAGCTAATTATCACAGTGCCTGTAATGGAAATTTTGCATCACTAATATTTCAGAATTATTTGAACATATCTTCATAATAATGATCAAAAGGGAGCTGCTTGACATAATCTACTTGAACATTTAAAAGCCTCCTGATGGTCTGTTTTTTTTTCAAGGCAGGGACTATTCCAGAAGGATCCTGCAGGGCCAGAGATGGTGGATGCTACAGGAAGCCAAGGCACAGACGACGCTCACAGCCAGAACACGCCTGATATCACAGACAGGTATTTCACGACAAGCTTTGGCTGTTACGTGGAGGTGCTGCTGAGTGGCTTTACTCCAAGTATCATTTTTGTAATTGCAATCAAGGCACCGAGAACTCTTGCATAAGTGCTTTTCCTACACTGCAGGAATGAAGTATGACACATACGGCACTGACAACCTGTAGAGCATCATTAAACATACCACGATCATTAACAAATGTGCCAAGGAAGGCTCGTACATCTGTATGTAATTCAAGCGGAGGAGTTGGGCTCCTCCGTTATTTTATTATTTTTTTTTTTAATTGAGTAAGATGCTTTAGAAGACTCCAGCTTATCCTGAGTCAATAGAACGTGAAGCATCACTGAAAAAAAACACCCTCCTGGGATTTCTCATTGGACTGAGAATTGTGGCACTTCTCAGTAAATGTCAGGCTTATCAGCATTGTGAGTAAGCATCAGTTACCTCTCAAACAAGCTGACTCTGTTCATTTTTCTCAGAACTGCATGTAATATTCTCCTGGCAAGGAACAGCTCTTTTAGTAGACTGCAGCACAAATTTGTAAGAGGAGCTCGCCTCAGCTCTGATCCAAAAAGCAAAAGATCTAGAATAGATTAGATGGCTGCAGAAAGATCTGCTTTTTGACTACAAACCCTGGATATTTTGGAGTTAAAGGGACACAAGAAATACAAATTTCTCCTTTTCAGATCGTAACAAGTGCACTAATTGTAAGAAAACTTTCTCCTTGTTTACCTACTTCAAATTACACCAGTAGCTTCAAGTGTATTTTTGACCTGTGAGTGGTTAATGACATCCATATTTGCAATACATTTTCATCCCTTTATAAAGACCCTTTCTTTATTCCACCGGGTAGCTTTTCTCTTTATATTGCTCGATGAGACCTAGCAGCATCGTGGTGAGATCTTCATTAGCATTCAAATAAAAATTCATTGTTTGCTTGTATAGTGGGGAGAGGAGTTCAGCGTTCGGCATTCAGCGCTGCCACCAGAAGTGTTTACATCCACATCTACCTTTCATTTTCTTTTTGGCAGAACAGAACAAAGCACAAGAAAGGCTGCACTGGGTCAGATCGAAGGTTCCTCTAACGCAGCAGCTGGTTTTCAATAGGGATGCCCGGGGAAGGAGTTTAAGAACACACCGGGCGTGCAGAGGAGCTTTCTTGGAATATTACTCTGTTTTCCAACAATACGTGTCTTGGGACTTTTTGAGTCACAATCTTTGGTTTTACTGTTTAACAGGTTATGCTTTAACTTCCCTCCATTAACTCTTCCCGTTACCCCCAGAGCACAAGTAAACGTTGAGCATCCATAACATCCTACGGCAAAGGATTTTACAGCTCAATTACAAGTTTTGTAAAGAACCCTCAACCAGATTAAACTGATTTCTGGTTGTTGCTTTGGAGGAGACACTAAAGCAGCTTCTCAGTTCAGAAAGGAGGAGGTGAGGGGGATACGAGTGACATGATTGGTAAAATCACAGTCACAGGAACAACAGGTGGATGGTGCAGACAGATGGAACCACTGCTCTGACCCACCAGAGCATTTCTTATGTCATTATGACCAGGTCATCTTCGTTGCATCTTCAGGACCCTCTTGAGAGCTCAAACAAATTCGTGACGTGGTTCCTCACTAGAAATACTTTCCCCGGTATGTTGGGTTTTATCCATTTAATCTCTTTTTCCTGATAATTTCTACTCACTTGCTCAGTACAGACCCCAGTGGGATGGTCTGCCATTCTCCACTTCGCTCCTGGGGACCTTCTCAGGGATTGTTGTCACATTTACCATCTTCCATCCCTCCTGCCAGGAGACTGATTTAAGTGACGGGTTACACACTATAGTAGCTCCATAATTGCATATTTGTTTTCCTCCAGAGCTCTTGAGTGATTACCATATGGTCTTGGCAATTTCTGACTCCTCATCTTATCAATTAGTCCTAAAATGCATTTTATTGTCATTTAATTTGAGAGACTTCCTCACACTTGTCCCCATAAGTTTGGATCTCATGGGAGAATAACCGACCTCAACCGTAGTGAGCACCAACACAAAGCTTTGATTTAATTTTCAACAGCAGTCTTCTTCTCTTACAGTAATCCTTATAGAGACTAGTCATTTGTTGACCAAACATCTGGAAAAGTACCTGATTTTAGCAATTTTGAAAATATTCTTACTCGTATTTTAATTATTCCTTTAGTGAGTTTGCACCTTAAAATTTTTCCTTGCCTGCCCTACAGATTTAGCTTCACAGTTAATGCTTTTTTTTCTTTTTTTTTTTTTAATAGTTTCTTTATTTGCTCAGAAATCCCTGATTTTGAATAGTCTCTCCCACTCTGCTGTTAGAATATTGCCTTTTTGGTCCCTTGTAGAATTATTTCACTTAGTGATATATTGCTCTGAGCTTCAGATAGGGTGGTTTTATCTAGTTTCTCATCTTCTGCATCCTTATAGCAGCTGCTTTTAATTTCCTTTTAAGAAGCTCCAGCACTTTTGAATAGGTCCCATTTTTAAGTTAGGTATTATTGTGAGGTAGCTGTGGGGGAAAATCAAATAATCCTAAAATACACTGTCACAAATCCCTCTGAAAAAAAAAAAAAAAGGATAGGTATTCACTGAGGTGTTTTCAAAGAAGGGAGGCTTTGGAGGAAATAGGATCATAGAATGGTTTGGGTTGGAAGGGACCTTAAAGATCATCAAGTTCCAACCTCCTGCCCTGGGCAGGGACACCTCCCACCAGACCAGGTCACTCAAAGCTCCATCCAGCCTGGACTTGAACTCCTCCAGGGACGGGGCAGCCACAGCTTCTCTGGGCAACCTGGGCCAGGCTCTCACCACCCTCCCAGGAAAGAGAACATCTAACACCTCCAGCTGGAAGGGGAAGGATGGAGAGGACTCCACCAGGGCACTGCAGGGACCTGTCAGCAGAATGATGTGGACTCACTCGTTCAGAGAGGGGAGCCAGAAAGATCCTCCGTTATTGCCGGCTCTCCATACGTACACCAGTGGTGTGCATGGAGCAGAGCTGTCATACACGGCTTTTCTTCAGCGTGTCAGACCACTCTTCTGCTGGGCAGGCTCTGGGGAGGCCGTGGGGTGAAAGCCCCTGTGCGTTTCATAGAATCATAGAATCATAGAATGGTCTAGGTTGGAAGAGACCCTTGGGATCATCGAGTCCAACCATCTCCCCTACTCTACAAAGTCCTCCCCTACACCATGTCCCTCAGCACTGCATCTAAACGGCCCTTAAACACAGCCAGGGATGGTGACTCCACCCCCTCCCTGGGCAGCCTGTTCCAATGCCCGACCACTCTTTCGGTGAAAAATTCCTTCCTAATGTTCAATCTAAACCTCCCCTGTTGGAGCTTGAAGCCGTTCCCTCTCGTTCTGTCACTAATTACCTGTGAGAAGAGACCAGCACCAACCTCTCTACAGTGTCCTTTCAAGTAGTTGTAGAGAGTGATGAGGTCTCCCCTCAGCCTCCTCTTCCTCAAACTAAACAGCCCCAGCTCCCTAGAACCCCCAGGTCTCTTTCCTCCAGGCAGCTCCAGCCACACTTGCCCCAGCCTGTAGTGCTGCAGGGGGTTGTTGTGGCCCAAGTGCAGGACCTTGCACTTGCCCTTGTTTCTCTACACCACAGCTCCCACCTCTGCTGCAGCACTCAGTACCCTCGTGGCTTCCAGGGATTAGTGATTCATGGGCGATGGAAAAGCCATGTTGCTTTTCTGGGTGGCTGGCACCTGGCTTACCTGGGAGAAACACCAAAAAAGAAAGGGCCAGTCCCCATGGGATGCAGTCCTCTTGGCAAAGGCAAGCATGCAAGGCCAGGCTGGATGGGGCTTGGAGCAACCTGGTCTGGTGGGAGGTGTCCCTGCCCATGGCAGGGGGGTTGGAACTCAATGATCTTTAAGGTCCTTTCCCAATTCAACCCATTCTATGATTCTGTGCAGGCAGGACCAGTGGTGTCCCTCAGGGCTCGGTTCTGGGGCCAGTCTTGTTCAATATATTTATTGATGACCTGGACAAGGGGATCGAATGCACCCTCAGTAAGTTTGCAGATGACACCAAGCTAGGTGGGAGTGTTGATCTTCTTGAGGGTCGGAAGGCTCTACAGAGGGATCTGGACAGACTGGATCAATGGGCCAAGGACAACGGGATGAGGTTTAATAAGGCCAAGTGCCGGGTCCTGCATTTTGGTCACAACAACCCCAGGCAACGCTACAGACTTGGGGAAGAGTGGCTGGAAAGCTGCCCGGAAGAAAAGGACCTGGGGGTGTTGGTAGACAGCAGGCTGAACATGAGCCAGCAGTGTGCCCAGGTGGCCAAGAAGGCCAATGGCATCCTGGCTCGTATCAAGAATAGTGTGGCCAGCAGGAGTAGGGAAGTCATCGTGCCTCTGTACTGGGCACTGGTGAGGCCTCACCTCGAGTACTGTGTTCAGTTTTGGGCCCCTCACTACAGGAAAGACATTGAAGTGCTGGAGCGTGTCCAGAGGAGAGCCACCAAGCTGGGGAGGGGTCTGGAGAACAAGTCCTATGAGGAGAGGCTGAGGGAACTGGGCATGTTTAGTTTGGAGAAGAGGAGGCTGAGGGGAGACCTCATTGCCCTCTACAACTACCTGAAAGGAGAGTGTAGAGAGGCAGGTGTTGGCCTCTTCTCCCAAAGGACGAACGACAAGACCAGAGGAAATGGTCTGAAGTTGGGGCAGGGGAGATTTAGATTAGACATTAGGAAGAATTACTTTACTGAGAGAGTGGTCAGGCACTGGAAGGGCCTGCCCAGGGAGGTGGTGGAGTCACCATCCCTGGAGGTATTTCAGAAACGTATAGACATGGCTCTTCAGGGCCTGCTCTAGTGCCCAAGGTTATTGGTTTATGGTGAGGTGTTGAGTGTGGGGTTTAGTTGGTGGGTGCGGTGTTTTTGGTGGGCGTTTGGTGTGGTGTGTTTTGGATTTGTTTGGTTGGGTTTTTTTGGTTGTTTTTTTGTGGGTTTTTTTGTGTGTGGTTGGACTCGATGATCTCAGAGGTCCCTTCCAACCACTAAGATTCTGTGACAGCTCTCTGGTTGCTATGTCACCGGCTGGTGGCATCCCACACTTGGAGGTGACAGCTGTTGGTCCATCTCAGGGACACCAGCCTGTCCAGGCAGCTTTCTGCTCCCAGATGTCGGTGTCTCAGCAGGGCAGCACCCTGTCTGTGGGGACAGGCTCCCTCCCAGCACTGACAAGGTTTACAAAACCCAACGTCAATGGAACAGAAAGCAGGCAGCTGGCAGAAGGCAGGCGGGCCTGCAGGTCCACGGCGACTCACAGAGACAAATCTACCAGATGTTCCAGCCCCACAAGGGAGCCACAGGCCTGTCCTACCGCAGGAATTGTGTTTTGCCTCCTGTTGTGTTGGCTTCCTGCAAGAACGCCGGAAAATGGTGGCAGCTTGAGGAGTTGCTTTCCCTTCCTAAAAACTGGTGCTGCCATAGGTTTTTGTGTAGTTAGTGAATATTAACAAGAAATAAATCAGAGCTGGGATAAACGCTGTCCTCCGCTCTTCCTCCAGCGCGGCTTGTTTACACTGCTGCGCTGCAATCTGAAAAATGCCATCTATAATGAATGCTAAATAGTGGGAGTCTTTTTCTCAGCAATGTGTTACTAAACCTGATTGCTGCGCAGTAGAATACGCCGGGAGAGAGCAGGGGCTTGGCTGTGTTTCTCCATTTCATGCAGTCATAGAAACTGTCAGGCTTAGGTGCCTCTCTGATCTCCAAGCAGCATGTCTCCCTACACCCTTTCCTAGCTACCCATTTATTTTTTAAAATGTTCCATTGTTAGTGTAGCTCGGCTCTTTCAGCCAATCGTAATGTCATTATTATTTCTGTCTCCTTAAAATTTATCTACTTATGCAATTTTAATCTCTTTTTTTTCTTTTTTTTTTCCCAAACCAATTCATAGTAATATGTTAACAGCTGCCTTGTCGTGGAAGTCACCGAGAGTTAATGCTCAAATGTCCTCACCCTTGAGAAATGACTCACCTCTGTGTTATAAAAATCTGCTTTGCACCCCTGTCCTCAGCACATTCACACGTGTCTCCCCTTCTCACCAAGAACATCTCCAACCTCGCGGTGAGCACCTGCCTGTGCAGGGTACGTGCAAAATCAAGGGATAGCAGAAAGCAGGAACGCTTTTCCATACACGAATGACTTCTAGAGCACTTCTACAGCTCCTTCAGCTTAAAGGACCAGGAGTAGAAGGGTATCTATATTGAAGAAGACAGTGAGAAAAGGGATGAAAGAAGAAAGTCATAACAGAGCCCCTGCTCATATCTCAAAATTCCTGCAGCTAACACAGAATACATTTTTAGGCCCCTTACCACAAAAAAAAAGACATTGAGGGGCTGGAGCAGGTCCAGAGAAGGGCAACGGAGCTGGTGAGGGGTCTGGAGCACAAGTCCTGTGAGGAGAGGCTGAGGGAGCTGGGGGTGTTCAGCCTGGAGAAAAGGAGGCTGAGGGGAGACCTTCTCGCTCTCTCCAACTCCCTGAAAGGAGGGGGTAGCCAGGGGGGGTCGGTCTCTTCTCCCAAGGAACAGGCCATGGGACAAGAGGAAATGCCCTCAAGTTGCACCAGGGGAGGCTCAGATTGGAGATTAGGAAGAATTTTTACACTGAGAGGTTTCTTAAGCCTTGGAATGGGCTGCCCACGGAAGGGGTTGAGGCCCCATCCCTGGAGGTGTTCAAAAGATGGGTTGACATGGTGCTTAGTGACAGGGTTTTATCAGAGTTAGGTTGATGGTTGGACTCAATGATCTTAAAGGTCCCTTCCAACCTGGACAATTCTATGATTCTACGGTTTGCCTCTATTTTGGGAGTCTGATGACACTTTTGATTTCCCTCCTTTATGAGGGGTTCCATCCCCAAACAGTTCATGGCATGACCGTGATGGTAATTCTACAGAACAAAATGCACAGAGGGAATGGTTCTGACCCAAAGGCTTTGTTAATGCACAGCACAGACAAGATCCTTTTGCCCTTTAGAATACTGAATTCAGGCAAAATCAAAGTTTCTGAAAAACAGCAAATCGCTCATACCAATGCAATTCGTATTCTTTCTTCCTTGACTCATGCACTGGGGTGTTCATATAAATATACATACACTTCCTATAGACACGGGATCAAACACTCCAGCAGAAGTGCCATGAGACGCAGTAGAACACCTTGTTTTGGTGAGATCAAACTCACCGTCACGTGGGCGCATCGAACAGGAGATACTAAAACCCATCACACACGCGCTTCTCGTTGAGCTATGCAAAGGTCACCCTGTTCTGTGAATAAGCCCATGTCAACAGTGAGCATATATTAGAGTTCAGAAAACACTTTACCAAGGAGATCCAGGCTTTCTGGGTTAAAAGGTTATGAAATTTAGTCTAATCTCTATTTCTGTTAGATGTTCACTACCAATCTATTATAGGGAAAGAAGTCAGTGCTGCCCAAAATTAAGGTTTCCCAACTTCTTTTACATGACCCTAACATTTCTACAAGATTGTTCAGAATTCTGTCAAGCTACCCAGAAATTTCTTTTTTAAATTAAGCTGATTTGCATCATAATTTCTCAGACTAAAATAAAATGATTTCTTTTTGTGAAAATGTTCCTTCCACCACTCTCTTGAGAGCCTTTTGTGTCTCTTTATCGCAGGAATTTCACATTTGGCAGTGGGCTTCTCCTGGTGAGTGGTTTGTATCTGTTGCCTTCACAACTGTCCCCAAAGTTCTTACACTTTCAAACAACAGGAACCACTAGTGGTCATCTTCTACAAGTCAAACGGAATAACTAAGATACCAAAAGATTTAATCTCCCGGAAAAGAAAAACACCAGAATAATAAGAATGATTTCTAAGTGCATAGAAACTAGTAAGGAGATGAATATTTGTCAACGTGAATTCCTCATGAACAAAACAAGCTGAAACAATCTTATTTCCCTCTCCAATGGATAAGATGTTCTGGACAGGGAAGAAGTAGCAGATACCACATACCTCAATGTCACTGAGGTTCCTGACATTGCCCCACATGACATTTGTGCAGGAATGCCCTGGCTGAAGTCACGACAAAAATCTGGTTGGAACCTGCAGTCTTAGAGTAGTTTTCAAGGTTTCACTGTGAAATTTAAAGGACAAATTGAATGGTTACTCAGCTGTTCATAAGTTCCATTCAATATTTTATTGATAGCCTGGATGAAGGAATGGACTGTGTGTTTATTAAATCTGCCAAGATTAAATCTGTGAAGAGTAGCTCCAAATGCATGGGGGATAGCAGTATTAAAAACTTTTGACAACTTGGACAAGTTGTCTATAAATATAGGAGTCATCTCAATTGTAAAAAGCGGAGCATTTTAACTTAGGCAGAAGCAAAGTGCACAAACAGAGGATAGATATCAGCTGGGCAGAAAGCAGTTGGGAAAAAGAAATAAAAAAAGATCTGAAGGTTCTGATAGATCACAAGCTGAACAGGAGTTATTGGGAAAACACTACACAGACATATTAACAGAGGAATTACCTGCAAGACATCTCACAGGTCCTTTTGCTGTACTCTGTATTAGTAGGGCCTTGGTGCAGAGGCACGTCCAGTCTTGGGTACTGCTCCTCAGGAACGGCCAATGGGCTAAGCAGCAAGAATAACAAAAATGGTTAGAGGTGTGGAAAACAGGACCTGAATCAAGGCAGTGAGAGCAGGAGGTGCTCAAAAGAAAGAAGACCTGGGAAAGATGCGATAACAGCCCGAACAGAGTGGGGATCAGTGCAGTAACAGTCCTGTAGCAGGTAAAGGTCTGCTACAAAATGGAAAAGAAACAACAGTTCTGCAGATTGCAGGAATGTCATAAGCAGATCTGATCATAAGCAAGCTGGGAGAGTTGGGGGTCTTCAGCCTGGAGAAGAGGAAGGCTCCAGGGAGACCTTAGAGCCCCTTCCAGTACCCAATGGGGCTCCAGAAAAGCCAGGGAGGGACTCTGGATCAGGGAGGGGAGCCATAGGAGGAGGGGAAGGGTTTGACCCTGAAAGAGGGGAGATGGAGCTGAGATGTGGGGAAGAAATTCTTTGCTGTGAGGGTGGGCCCAGGTTGCCCAGGGAAGCTGTGGCTGCCCCATCCCTGGAGGGGTCCAAGGCCAGGTTGGAGGGGGCTTGGAGCAACCTGGTGTGGTGGGAGGTGTGGTAGGGGGTGGGACTGGATGATCTTTAAGGTCCCTTCCAACTCTAACCATTCTATGATTCTATGATTCTGGGACTGGAAGAAGGAGTCAGACTAGATGATCAGCTGAGATTTCTTCCAGCTTCACTTTTCAATGATTCTGTACCCAGCTGATGCTGATTAGAGTTTGTCTGTACTCAATTTGTCCTGATGTACCCCAGTGACTTCATGCAGTAATTGCTCATGCACATTTACATCATTTCTGCATTAAGATCATCATTAAGGTTACAGTGTTTTACGTTCATCTTACCATCTTAAGACCATCTGTCTTACAAATACCTTATCAAAATGCTATTTGCCAAACCAGCTTGACTTGCAACTCATTAATCAAAAGCCATTTTAATAATTAGTCCTCAAATAGTAATTCAATAAAATCTTTGTATCTCGATTTTCCTTTCTAACCAGCGCAATGGGCAAAAGGGTTTGTAATTACTTGGCACCACCATCTCAGACTCGAAGAGCCTAGATTAGAGCCGCTGGTGCCAGTCTCTTGCTCCACTGCTATAATTTTAGAAACTACTACAGTTTTAGAAAACAATTGTATACATCGTGGGCCTCTCAGCTCCAGATTCTTATAGAAGCCACCAAATCACTGCTGCCACCATTAGCATCCAGTCCAGTCCCCACCACAAAAGCAGGACCAGCCCTACCTATGTCCATTCTGAAATTGGAAGGGAGGTACTTAAAATCTTCCCCAGATTACCCATTTTGGTGATATACATCCTATATTAACAATGTTTTCCAGGCTGCTCAGCCTGTTATCTCCAGCCATCTCCCCAGCGGCCATGGAAGCCAGTTTGAGACACAGTGGTCAGTCAGGGCAGCTGCCTGACACGACTGCTGCTTAGTCACAATGACTTACTCAGTGTGCCAAGGGGAAGCAGCACTGCCTTATCAAACAATTCTAATCAATTCCCAATATCGATTGGAACCAGCTGTAGCTCAGCTTCCCTCGGGATCCATCAAATTAAACAGTTGTGCTGTAGCACTGCTGGAAGGAGAGCAGAGACCCTTGTGGGTTCTGAGATTTATGAAAACACAGCTCGACTTCACTGGCACACGATCAGTTAAATCAACATCATATAAAAGCAGATCTAATACAAGCCACGGACCTTGTTAGCTCTGCATACCCTTACACCACCGCTGAACTGAGTTGATATGTCAGAGAGTGGCAACCCAAAAGATGCCAGATTCATCATCTTAATTCTTTACGTTTCTTCCCAAGAATCCACACTGCTGTCATTTTCTCTCCTCTTCTGATTACCTTCTTTGTAACATATTGGCTTTCTTACTTTTACTGAATAATTCCTGGTCTATTATATCTATAATTATACTAATAATTAAGCATGCCTTTTCATCAGCTAGCAGCTAATTACTTCTGTTCCTACCCAGCTTGCTCGGAAAACAGTCAATTCATCTGCATCCCTATCACTCTCTCTGTTGCTAAGCAGTGGGTGCCAGTCAGCAGTCACGCTGTAGCTGGCGGTGGTTGCTTCACCCTGGCTGGGAGTGTATTTTGCAGTAGAGGTGGTGCCTTTCAACCTCCAAGAGAAGGTTTTTTCACCACTAAGCCAGCTTTACTCACACCTTGAAGCGTGGCACCTGCTTGGCAAACTCTGCTTATCCCCACCAGCTTCGGAGCGCCGCCGGAGCTGTTAGTAAGCAGCCACTACCTACAGTCTGGAATTGGAGAGAGCGGAGAAGAATCCGCCAGGAATCCAGCCTCTGCCATCTGCAGCCTCAGTCCTTTTCTGCTCAGATCTTAGCCAAGATTTTGTTACATGCAAACTGAAGTCATAGAACCATAGAATTGCCTGGGTGGGAAGGGATCTGTCAGATCACCGAGTCCAATCATCAACCCAACACTGACAAAGCCATCATGAAACCATGTCCCTCAGCACCACGTCCGCCCAGATTTTAAATACCTCCAGGGATGGTGACTCCACCACTGCCCTGGGCAGCCCATTCCAAGGCTTGATAACCCTTTCTCTGATGAAATTTTTCCCAATATCCATCCTAAACCCCCCCTGGTGCAACTTGAGGCCATTTCCTCTTGTCCCATCACCTGTTCCTTGGGAGAAGAGACCGACCCCCCCTGGCTACCCCCTCCTTTCAGGGAGTTGGAGAGAGCGAGGAGGTCTCCCCTCAGCCTCCTTTTCTCCAGGCTGAACACCCCCAGCTCCCTCAGCCTCTCCTCACAGGACTTGTGCTCCAGACCCCTCACCAGCTCCGTTGCCCTTCTCTGGACACACTTCAGTACCTCAATGTCTTTCCTCTCAGGAGGGGCCCAAAACTGGGCACAGCCCTCGAGGTGGGGCCTCACCAGTGCCCAGTACAGGGGGATGGTCACTGCCCCACTCCTGCTGGCCACACTGTTCCTGACACAGCCCAGGATGTTGGTGGCCTTCTGGGCTACCTTGGCACACTGCTGGCTCATGTTCAGCCACTGTTGACCAACACTCCCAGGTCCTTTTCCCCGGGCAGCTCCAGCCACTCTTCCCCAGCCTGGAGCCTCCATGGGGTTGGTGTGACCCAAGTGCAAGACCCAGCACTTGGCCTTGTCGAACCTCACACCATTGGCCTTGGAAAGCAGCCTAAACTCTCACTCTCTAGTACTATCACAGTGAGGAACTACTTGCATTCACACACCATCCTTCCAGATGTCTTGGTACACTGGACCAGTCCTGTGTCTGCTACTGGAAGAACTGGACGTTGTCAGCATCACTCTGGTTCCCACCAGCACAGCACAGAAGGCTTCTGACCCAAAACCACTCACGCTAGTTAGCATCAAACTCCAGTGATGTGGTGACAAATCAGCCCAGATTGATCTTTTCCCCCCAGTTACCTGTCATTTTATCTGTTGTAGGTTAGAGAGAGAAGCTGATATTCTGGGGCAGGAATTCCCACCACCTCCAGCCCTGGCAAGGTGCTTCCTCCCCTTTTTCTCAGTTAATGAAATTAGAGAAATCATCATTAGTGAAATGTAATGGCTGGTATTTCCAGCCTTCCTAGAGACTGGGCTAGGCCAAAACCCTTAATCCATTTATCTAATTCGTGACTGCATACTCTGAAATGAAGAAATGTTGGCAAATGCAGTGGTTGTGCTTGATTCCAGAGAAACGGCAATTCAAAAATGAGGAAATTTGTGTTAAAAAAAAAAATGCTCAGAGTGGCAGCCAGAAAGGTAAAATGTTTTCAGATGGCAGGTAGACTATTTTAGGATTCTATATTGGAGGCTCAAAGCAAATACATATAACCTGTCAAAAAAGACTTGAGAGAAAAACAAAAAGCTAGCATCATAAAACAGCAGGATCAGGGAGGCTGTTGGAAGTTAAAAGGTATCCTGCAAAAAGCTGAAGTTGTGTCTGAAAAAGGAAAACTAAAAAGAACATAAATTCTGGCAGAATAAATGTAAAAGCACAATAAGATAGACTGAAGAAAGAGTTTAGGAGCGGTTTGCTAAAGAAATTTTTTAAAAATGTAATAAATCCTTCTCGAACACATCAAGAGCAAGAAGCTGGTGAGAGCCAGTGAGCTATACAGATGCGAAAGAAGCACTCGGAGAAGATACAGGCAACACCAAAAATCCCAAAAGCTTTTTTTTTCCCCAAAATCTCTGTTCTCCTGGAGAATTTCGGAGAAACTCTGAAACCAGCATCTTGTTTATAAGGCATTCACGGAAGGCTTGTCTTAATTTGAGGTTGTTAAAGAGTAGATTGCAAACCAGACAAAACGAATAGCAACATACCACTGGGTACAGATGATACTCATACAAGATTCCTACAGAATGTTAAAAATGAATCATCTGAGCTTAGCATGCAACCTTGCGCTGAAAATTGCTGCAGGTATCAAAGGAATGGAAGGTAACTAATAAGAAATCATTTTTTTTCAATAAAAATCCAGCAGCAATTCAAGAAACCACAGATCCAACGTCCATATTGGCTGAAGTTCTAGGAAAGAACAGAATTAGTGAATACATGAATAAAAAGTAACACATTAAGAAAAAGTAAACATGACTTTTTGTAAAAGGAATCTGAGCCTCCTAAATCCGCTGGAATTCTTTGAAGGAGTCAAAAGCATGTAAATAACAGAGATCCAGCTGAGAAATTTTCCCTGTGTTTCCAAGTCACCCCAATCTTCCAGAAACCTCAGAGATTTACAGTCCTCATCAAAGGCTCTTAAATAAACTAAACAGCCGGGGACTACAGGTAAGGACCACCCAGAGTTAAGTAATAGTTTAATATTGGAAAAAGAAGGCTAAAGGATGAGTTTTCACAGTGGAAGATGATCACCAGTGGAGTCCCATGGGGATGAAGGTGCTCAGAAGTGAGCTGGTAAGTAGGCGGAATAGTGAAGATTTCTGATAAAAACTAAATTAATTAGGACAATATTTACTACAAAAACTTAAAGATCTTATGACACTGAGCAGCCTCGAGATAAAGCAGAAGATAAATTTCAGCCCCGACAACTATAATCTGTCTATCCACGAAAAGCAACACTAACTTTACACGCAGAGCGACAGGCTGAGCCAGTTTGCACAATTTAGGAAATGCATCTTGACATTATAATAGGTAGTTCCATGAATATATCACCTCATTGCTCAACAGCAGTCACAAAAAAAAAAAAAAAAAAAAAAAAAAAAAAAGAAAATCAAAAGTTCAGAATACTTAGGAGAGGAAAGTCTGACTTTGCCACTGTCTGAATTCACGGTGCATCTGTTTCTGGAATACCAAGTGCAGTTCTGGTAGCCTCACCTCAGAAAAAAAAAAAAAATCAAACAAACAAACAAAAAAAGACACTGTAGCAGGTAAAAGAGAAGATACATGGCAGAATCACAAACATGGTAAGAAGTACAAAACTGCTTCCACCTGAAAAACAAAGTGAGGGTGCAGGAGTTGAATAGGAAGCGATCACTTGCCATTTGTCTCTCCCAGTTGCAGCGGGCAGGCCGGCTGCCAGAAAGGGGAGAGGGACACTGTACAAGAGCTCTGTCACCTGCCTTTGTGTGCCACTGCCAAAGCCTTCATATTCTGTCAGACAAGAATTTCAAGGGAAAATTACGACAGCCAGGTTTCATACACAATCCCGGCATGTTTGCAGCAAAAAAAATATAAGGGGGAAAAGGAGGAACAAAAAGACTGCTGTACTTGCAGTACTTTCTGTGTCCATTACTTCCAAATCAGAATTCATTACAGTCTCCACTTCCCATCTGCCCTCCCCACGCTACCATTTCAGAATTAAAATAAATAAGAAAGCACTTAGGCAGCATTTACTAACATCTGACTATGGTGATGCAGCCATGTTGCTCGCCAGCCCCTACAGTGGAGTATTTTAACACAGCTCCTCTCGGCTTTTCACATTTCTCTCATTTTTCAAAGCCCTCTGAGCATTGTGGGTTCGGGCCGTTAACTCGGCTCCTTCAAGGACAGCACTGCCTTTCATTCAGTTGGGCAGGGGGCAGGACCAATTGGTCCCATACCTGATCACAGCCTTATGCTACTGGCGAGCAATTAATAATACACAGGCAATCACTTTAATTGCAACTGGGCGCGTAGAATTTAGGAGCTGCACGAAGGGTTCCTTCTATCGAAAATATTATTGTCCCATTGTGCATTTTGGAGTTTAGCTCTCATTAAAAGTAATAGAGGGAAATAGTCTGTGGCAAACTGAGCGTGTTTGTTTTCACAGTTCACCTCCTGCTCCTCTACACTAAAACACACTCTCGCTCAGTGACAAGACCACAGCTGTTGCCATCTTTTACTTACCTGCTGAGTGCAATATTTAGCTTGAGGGACACTGAAGTTTTCTGTTTGTTAGTTATCAGGTCAATAACTCTCACCTTATCACTTCAGTTTCCATTCTGTTGATAAAACCTGTCAGCCTTCCTTGAGTGGTTCCTGGCCCTCAGAAGAAATCACATTAAATTGGCACAACCAAGTAAATCTGTAAGGGATGTGCTCCTGACTTACCGAAGGGAAGGGGGGGAGGGCTTGAATTTCTCTTCCTTTCCCTCCTTGCTCCAATGTCCAAGGGCTTAGAGCTGTGCTGAAATCCTCCCCACGGATTCGGCAGTTCAAGTCAGCTCAGGTCTTCGAATATGGCCCAGAGGAGATGTCTGAGGAGCCGAAATTGATATGTTTAAGTGCAAGAGACAATAATCAGTTCTTCAAGTATAAGCTAAAAATACCCAGAAGAAAGTGGAATTCATAATGGAGATTTTAAAGATCTGTGACATACCGGGCCCTGCACGAGGCTTTTAATGAGAGAGAAGCCAATTTAATTGGTCAGGGCGAGCAGATGCTTTTGCTGGGTGAGTGGGCTACAACGTCTCACGTTCCCCCTTAATGCCAGGAGCATCGCTGCCGAGGCGGAGGTGGCTGCCACAGAGCCATGGCAGAGCCAGGAGGAACCTTGATAATCAACGTCCCTGCGTTGTCAGATCACAGAGCCCAGCCACGAGGAGACGGCACTGAAAAGAGGAGGCGAAAGCTGTCAAAGGGACGTTCCTACAGGTAATTACATGGCTGACCATCTCCGCTCGTCGTTAGTTTAACTGTTAGACCAGGCAGGAAGCTGGAACAGCCCGTGAAGTTCTAAAGTGTGTTAACGCCGCGCTAACGGGGCGTTGCTGAGGACGGGGGTTACAATCTGCAGGCCTCCCCTGCGACAGCTCTTCTGGAGTGTGTGTCACTGTTGAGAGGAAACCCAGAAATAACTTGCGCGGACCGTTCAATTACAGGCCATCGCCGCCCGGCGCTGCCTCCGCTCGTGGCACGGCTCATCAATCAGGTTCTCTGTCATCATGTCTCTTCTCATAGCACTCACCAGAAGGCTCCGAGCTCCCGCCGAATTCATGTGACATTTACTGTCAGAGGCTGTCAACACCACCAGATTCTCCCAGGGCCTCCCAGTTCATCACAAAGCAACGAGATATATCCCCAAAACGCGCTCCCGGTTCCAAGTCTGGATTACAATGACTGACTGAAGGGCTTTGCAGCGGTCAAGGAAGAGAGAAACACCAGCAGAAGCTACAGCTTATGCCCA